>NC_053407.1:11628313-11721356 GCF_016859285.1 Xiphias gladius | reverse complement strand
AACAAAGGGATTGACCTTTGAAGTCAAGCATATTAAATAGTTTCTGTATGCAAACAATCTGAATAGATTGCTGCAGTGGGAATGAACGTCTAGATAAATCAAAACACTGTTGTACCGGCGAGCTACTACACCTACACAAGTGTTAACCCATAAAAATGTTGTCAGTTTTTTTTTTTTATCAACAGTACATATTCTATAGCTCTGTACATCATGAAACATCACTGAGTTACACCCAGTGCATATCCCCATATAATAGTTAATGTTTGGAGGCCACTTTTAGATGAAAGAGTGCAGAGTAAAAGAAAAAAAAAGCGACACTTGAAAGCTGGCACCTATAGAAAATCCCTAGAGAAAAGCTGCAGCAAAACAGGAAATCCCCTCCAATTCTTCAAAGATATGGCACTCGCTCTAACACTGGCAAACGGGGATACGGATGAAAGCAGGAAATGTTCCTACGGGAATGCAAATGAATCTGCTCCTCCTCTTCCTTAGGCCCACAGGAACACAACTTGCCCACACCAAAAATTTAGTCTTCAATTCAATTACTCACATCACTTCATCCATCCATCCATCCATCCATCTACCCATGATTTTACACTGCCAAGTCTTCCCTTATCCACCTCTCGTCAAGTAAATGCCTGAGCGGTAGGAGATTTGGCAAGAAAGATGAAGAGAGACAAAAAATTTTTTACGTCTATTGTTCAGCATTGTTCAGTATGGTGCTTATCCCTACCTTGTCTCTATTGTTAACCAGTTCTTTGAGAGTCTTATGGAGCAGAAGAAAAATGGGGGTGTGCTGGGATTTTGGTTCCCTTTATCAAGTGGCAACAGGAACAGCACCTGATTGTTTAAATCTGGCAGACACAGGGGCCATTTTCTACACACACTTTTACCGATGACTTCCACTGCCAGACCATTTTCTATGATCCAGCCTCCTAAAAGCCCTTCAAACATTAAGCACTTAAAAGATATTTGTCTTGCAGGGAGTTGATGTGTTTTTCCATGCAAGGCCTTTGACCATCAGTTCTTTCTGTTCTCAAGGATCCTACTCCTCACATACATCACTGCAGGTCCTGTCTGAGTAGGACTGCGTAGTTATGATGCAAGCACGTTTGCAATTATCTAATATTTGTTTTAGAGTCAGCATTGTGAAATAAGCAATGAGTGATATGAGCAGTGTCAGTAAAAGCCAATACATGAACTGAGTATGGAAAATATCTCATCAACAAACACAAACCGAGCTTAGATAACTGTGCTGAGTCTTCTTCCAGCCTGTTCCTCTCATAAATGTGACCGTTACAATCATTTATTGTAATAACTCTATCATAAGTCTCAAGAAGTAGACATTCTACACATAGTGCAAAAAAATAATTAAAGTTAATTCAAATTAATTAGATGTCCAGCCCTATTGACACTGAACTCATCAACCTCCCATGTCCGCATCAACAGTCTCCCTTGACCATACTAAGCAGGCAGCCATCATGTCAGTGTGATAGAAAGTACTCCACAGAGTGAAAGACGAGTGGAGATGAGAAAGAGAAACAGATATACAGTCCAGTGTCATATCTTATGACCTAATGACCTTCACCCAGCATGGCCCCAGCATGAAACTGAGTGGTAACAGCAAACAGCCAGCCAGTAACAGCTTAACACTGACCACTGCTGGAACAGAGCCAGCTGGGATCAACCAGAGCAAGAGTAGCGAGAGATTCAATTCAGTGGCTAAAAGGATTGAGGGTGATCCCACTGTGTAATTCTTTTCTTCACTATTTGGGATATAGAGGATGGAAGTAATGCTAAATACTCTTAAGGTCTATAAAGGAAAATAAGTCATTTAGTTGTTATGAGGGTGTAGGTATCGTACTTAGCTGTCCATTTTGAGAGTATTTCTACAGAGTGTCTGCATGCCTGTTTTTGTGCATGTACAGTACACTGCATGAACACACTGAGCTCTTGGTCTTGGGAAACAGGCCTCCACTCTGTTGGCATCTGGTCATAGGTAGCAGAGTATGAAGACAGTGCGGACCTCAGAGCTGGAGCCCTGCCTGGGAGTTTATTGCAGGCCCACAGCTTGGATCTCCAGCCTCTGTGAACCAGCACTAGGCTGACAAATGCCTAAGAGGTGATAGTGAGAATCAGTGAAAGCACTGAAGAACCCAGAGGAAAACCAATTCTGGACTCAACCCTAAAATAGCCTCATATAAAGGAGCCGTCAACACCCCCAAGCTTGAAAGATGACAGGGAAGAATTCACAGTTTGCAGGGTTACAGCTAGTTACCAGTGGCTTGTGGCTAAACTAGGCTGTTTGAAGTGAAATTACGTAGATTCGAGGAAATACATTAATTTTCAAGGGGATATACGTTGCTGCATAAGGACCAGTACTTTAAAAGGTTTGACTGCTAAGATGTAAACACCAGATAAATCCTGCATACAGTTCTAGTCATTTGATTGGGTTTAATCCAAGACTATAACAATGGAATGACTAAACAGAGAAAACTTCAGTAACAATTCAATTTCAGAAATAATTTTTTACACCTTGGGTCTCATTTTCACAGTTGTGGCCAACATTACCTACACCACTTTATCTGGGTAGAACTTAAAGTTAACACAACCCAAACATCAGTAGTAATCCATCATTACATAGCAAAACCGTGTGTGTGTGCAATTATGGCAGGTACGTTTAAACCAAAAAAGTAGAATCATGAAATCAGTCTGTACTCTGTGATGGAATTTTACAAAGGACAGTTTGGGTAATAATTTCAACAATCACTTTTTGTTTTCCTTTCAAAGAAGTTTGGTTCATAGTACCTGGTTTAAAACATGATCAACTGACTGCTCATGTTTCTTGCTCCGTCAGATGTCAGATCTCAGAAATTAACGTGCTGAGCACAGTCTTATCATTATCCATGGTTTGCTGCTCCAGACCTGAGTCTGAGTTTCAGAAGCAATCTGGAGCGAGTAATAGTAATAATATGACAAGATCAGACCTCATCCATGCCTGTGAACTGTGTAAAAACCACTGCTTTATTGCCATTTCCGTTTGGGCTATATTTGTTTACTGTCCGTCATTCCTGTGTAGCAAACCTCACTGTCTGAGTTTCCTTCTCTTAACCTACCTCTGCTACCACTGTTCACGCCGTCATAAGTGCTCCAGGAAGAACTGACCCACCATTATCTAAAAGCTCTGAGTTCATATTTTACAGCTTAATGCCTCGCTTACTTAGCAATAGAGAGGAATCCACTGCAATATCTCTATTATCTCCCATTTAAACTGTCAACCTGTAGGAGTGCTTTGAAAGACTCTCAGGACCAGGTTGGCAGAGGAGTCTTGATTAAGGACAAAAATTTAACTAAACTCTTTTGGTAAAAGAAGAGACAACACTTGAGAAAAGTGACAGAAAACAAGAGCGCAAGTTCTGACATCCTGGGGTAAGGGAACTCAGGCTGATGTACCAAATGCCTCATGGGAGATCCATTTCCACTTGCCTGGCTGTGTATCCAATCAGCCAGCAGGAGAGCACTCCGTCAACCAAATGTCAGGGATGAGGCCACTGAGTCACAACCTGGATCCATCATCCTGAATCGCTTGCCGACTATCCTTTTTAAATCCGTGACAAAATTTAAACGCTAAATAAATGTAATGGGTACCTTTAAAAAATGTGTCATGTGTCACTGATCTCCATGGTGAAATCTAAATACGCTATGACTCTAATCCCTGTGTTTTGGTCCATTTACAGATTACATGAAGCCTAATACCCAGCTAGTAGTCATGGCATTGTATCATCACAGCCAAGCCTGTGTAGTTCAGTTGAGTGTGTTGAGTCTTGCTGATCAGCCATGGCTGATTTACTAGTCACTCCACGCTCTCTGCTCCTCATCATTCTCAAGGAAGTCTCTCAGTTCCAGCACCAGCTCCGTACCATCCTCCATAAACTATAAGTAAGGCCGGAGAAAGGTAAGGCGGCCATATTTACAGCCCTGAAAGCAATTGGGAGGTTAACAATGAGGCCTGGCTTCTGCAGTTTATGAGCTGCTGCGAAATTGCTACAATGATTAAAATCTCCGTCAGGTGAAAGACAATGGTGCAGCCCTTTCTCTCAACCCTCCTGTGAAATATCTCCTGACACTCATCCTCCCTTCCTCTCTTCTCCTCTCCATGACCTCGATTGCAGGCCTTTACCTTTGCTAACTGGCCTTTTATTGTCCACTGTCTTATTAAGGTCTGGGAAAGTGCACTGAGAGTTGGCCTGTCCCTTATGTGTGTTCTTAAGTTATCAATGCATGATACACGTTTTTGCTAAAGACAAATACTCTTCACAGTCTCATGTTTAAAAATAACTCTGATCTTGAGTCACTGATGCAATCAACAAAGACCTAAGGACCCTTATAACATAAGTCTAAGTAGTCGATGTCTAATTTTAAGCTAACATCAGCCCCAACTGGTGATTATCAAACTAATTTCAGCCTAGAATTTGATTAGCAGAGCTGTTTGTGCTGTGAGTACAATGTAACTGATCATTCATTGTCACTTGAGTTGAATTAGAGACAAGACTTTAGGATCCCCCTATCAATTTACTTACTAGAGGGCACAACTAGTGTGTACACATGGCATTAGGGGGATATTATATCATGATAACAGTGGTTTAAGTCTTAATGTAATTTAAAAAAAAAAAATTGTCATATCACAATATTTATGGTAAAGTGTTGACACATTTATATTCTGACTATATACAGCAGCAATGTACATGGCTGAAAGCGAATGTACTGTAACAATACTGTTGGCTCGGCTGTGGAGAAGTCCACTTCAAAAATTTAGCAACTTCAGAAGTGGCTTGAAAGAATGAGCCCTCGAATTAAAAGAGTAAAGGTGGCAAACAACATACTGCATTATCTAATAACTACAATGACAACAAAACAAGTCAGGATCTGATTCGGATCTGGTGACTGTGCCTGATTGATAATGGCACGGCAAGGTTTGCATTGCAGTAATTCATAAGAAGAGCACGTTGCAAAAAATAAAACATTCTGAGTTTTCACAAGTTGTGAAAACGCTATCGGTGCAGTCAATCACAGGGCGGTGGAAGAAACAAGCAGGGGAGAGCAGACAGCTGGCAGTCAAACAGTAGCTGGACACACGTTTTACCCAAAACATTCTTCACTGTTTGTCAATTGTTTGTGCACTGTATTGATCAGCTGACAACTGTCATTACAGCAGGTCCGTTTACATCACAAATATATATATATACATACACATATATACACATACATACACACATACATACATATATACACATACATACATATACACACATACATACATATACACACATACATACATATACACATACATACATATACAAATACACACATATATATATACATACGTATGTATATACATTCATATATACATATATACATATATTCATATATACATATATTCATATATACATTCATATATACATTCATATATATACACACACGCACACATACATACATACACATATATACACATACATACATATATATACACATATATACACATACATACATAATCATACATACACATACATACATAGATACACATATATACACATACATACATAATCATACATACACATACATACATAGATACACACACATACATACATACATACACAACACATACATACAAACATATATACATACATACATATATATACCTATACACACACACACACACACACACACACACACACACACACACACACACATATATGTACACACACACACACACACACACACACACACACACACATATATGTACACACACACACACACACACACACACATATATGTACACACACACACACACACACGTATATATACACACACACACACATACACATATACATATTCATATATGAATATATATATATATATATACACAGACATATTTATATATGTAGTCAAAAAATCTTATTACAATACATCAAAATACTGTAATATTATTTTAAGGCACAGTATATTTTTTCTCCCTACATTTTCCTTAGTGTGTGTCCGAATAACATCAGTGACAAGTTTTTCTTCATTTATCTTCATGTCAATGTTAATGATTTCCAGTTTCATCCAATCTCCTCCTCTCTTCCGTCTCTTTTTGTCCTCCAGCCTTTTTGCCCCCCCCCCTTGCCTTCATCATTCATCCTTCTCATCATGGATGTGAGATGAAGGGGCGGACCCACAAAAGCAATCTCCTACAGACAGGAAAAGCAGGATGCAGAGCACAGAATCCAAATCTCATCCATATTAAGAGCATTCAGCACACAAATATACACACACATGCCCTCATACATGGTAATATGTAAGTACCTAATGGTTTGTGAACAAAAATGTACCTTGCTTTATATAACCTTAATGTCAGACTGTCAGACAAAGTGGTAACCATCTGGAGGCTCCCCTGGAGGTGGCATGCACACAAACACACAAGTACACACACCTAGTGAAAGTGCAAATCTATTGCAGGTTTCATCCTGATAAGCAGGTGGCCAAAGAGATATTCCATGTCTTTCAAAAAAATAAAACACCTTAAGTCAGATCGTGTAATTGCCAATCCTGACACACACTATCAAGTATTTATAAGCTGCAATTTTAGCAATTTGCAGGCAAAGAAAGAAAGGTGCAGAGGCAAACATTTGCTGCTCAGTCGCAGCCTTTCACAGAGGCAGAGAAATGTAATTACTTCCTCTGCAGAGGATCTCGCTCCTCACCCTTTCACCTCTCTTCTGATTTTCTCGTTTCCTTCCGTCAACTCATGTCCCCTCTTTTGTCTGTCCTCTCCTTTACCCTCTCCTGCGTTTTTCTACTTTTCTCTAATGTGGTCAGTTTAACACTCCCTGTATTTCTTCTCTGCTGCCACCGCTTCCTCTTTTCATTTGACAACAAACATAGAGAGGCGCAGAACACATTTACAAGGATTTTATTAGAAGCCAGCACCCTCTTTTTCACCTTTACTCACACCAAGCATGCCACTCTGTCTATCATTTGCACTGTGTTTTAGAGAAGAGTCAGCAGGCACAAAGTGAGAGATGAACAAGTGAGTCTCATTTATAGACTAAATATGTGTTGCAGGTCTTATAAAAATCCTCAGTAAATTCATGTAAGGAGTAATCAATGCGCCAGCGTCTTTCTGTGTGTGTGTGTGTGTGCGTGCGTGCATGAGTGAGAAAGAGACACAGCCCTGGATTAATTCTCTGAAATTTCTGAAATGGCAGCTTTAGTGAGCTATAAGTGCAGAACAAACATTAGTGGAGCTTATCAGAGGAGGCAAACTCTGTCCCCCTGACCCATATTGCAGCACATTAAACACATTAAATCGTCCCTCTCTCTCTCTCTGTCTCGTTCTTTCTCTATTTCCCCCTCTAAGACACCCACACGTCCAGTGTTTAACTTATCTTTGGCTATCACGCTTGGAAACACAGACTACAGCTCTGACCTTTGGTACTGACATTTCCTAAGTGAAGGACTTTCCTCTTTGGCGCAGCCTCACATTAACTGAAGGTGTCAATTATGTTGCTTTGGATTTCCTCAAGATGTTGGTGCCGAATGAGGAGCGAAGTCTAGAGATCTGTGAAACATAGAATGCTATGTACACACGTACAGAAGCACACACACTCAAACTCACATACGCACGCACAAATTCGGAGGTCAAGCATTGCTAGAACAAAGAGCTGGTAAATGGGTATGTAAATTATAGATGAAGAGAGATGTGGTTATAGAGCTGAAAGGTCTTAAGGGTGAGCTGTGTTGGCATGCTCACACACACACACATTTCAAACGATAGAACATAGTGCTTGTTACAAATAAAGTAGTGTTATAGATAACCATAAATGGAGCTCAGCCTTATCCTCTACAGATCATAAATTCAAATAAGCACCTCCTGTAGCAGGCCAATTCTATCTCCTATATTGTAATTGTGATGATTTAGAGCATGTTTACCGTCCAAGTTTGAACACTGTTCATCTAAGTAATCATTATTTGAAGCAAACCAGATCTATCACACGTTGTTTAGGGAAAAAATGAGAAAGCGATGCTATTAAAATTCATAAAGAGCGTGCCATAAACTTTCTGACACATTTAAGTGACTTCAGCAGAATGCTTACAGTGCAGCCTAATATTTGAGCTTCAATGCACGAGACTGACTCATCCTGAGAGCTGCTTTTCATTTGACTGTTACAGAAGAGAAGCCCTAGTGCTATCAGGCAGGTTTAGAGTTTAGAGGAAGGCTGTTCAAAAAAAAAAAAAAAAAAAAAAACCTCTGCCAGTTTCATGACTCTTATCTTTTCAAACACATTTCCTAAAGCCTTCACTTAAATCGATTTTGAAGACGACTGCATTTTATGGAAGAAGATATATCGTCTTCTTCTCTTGGCTGTTCCCCGCGGTTAGTCGACAGCCACACAGCGATACTGTAACAATTTGGGTTTTAACTTTAATTGTGTTTGGGTCTTAAACTCCTGCAGCTACATCTTATGTGTGGCCAAGTTCATAGTGTATGTTGTGTACGGTGTATTAGAGTGATGCTACACTGTAAATTTTTTTATCATACTGTCATTGATCTCCCAGTGATGTAATTACTACTGTACATACAGGCCAGAAATCAGTTTGACTGTGATTTGATAAAGGAAAATATATTCTCCGAGCACTTTATTAGGATCACCATACTAATACTGGGTAGGGGCTCCTTTTGCTCTCACAACAGCCTCAGTTCATGGTGATATGGCTTCCACAGGGTGTTGGAGAATGTCCTTTGAGATTCTGGTCCATGTTCACATGATTGCAACAACAACAGCAACAATACACAGATAGGCTGTGGCATTCAAACCATGATTGATAAGTATAAGGGGCCCACAAGGCAGGGTGGGCCCATGGATTCAAGCTGTTGATGCCAAATGATGACCCTACCATCTACATGCCTCAGCCGAAGTCCAGATTCATCAGACCAGGCTACAGTTTTCCAGTCTTCAACCGTCCAGTCTTTTTGAGCCTGTGTCCACTGCAGCCTCAGATTTCTGTTCTTGGCTGACAGGAGTGGAACCTGACATGGTTTTCTGCTGTTGTAGCCCATCCGCCTCAAAATTCGATGTGTTGTGCATTCAGAGATGCTGTTCTGCTCACCACAGTCGCAAGAATGGTTATCTGAGTTAGCGTAGCCTTTCTGTCAGCTACAACCAGTCTGGCCATTCTGCTCTGACCTCTCTCGTCAACAAAGTGTTTCTGTCTACAGAACTGCTGCTCACTGGATGTTTTTTGTTTTTCACACCATTTTGAGTGAACTCTAGAGACTCTTAGGCATGAAAATCCCAGATGATCAGCAGTCTCAGAAATACTCAAACCACTCCAACAATCACACCATGGTCAAAGTCACTGAGATCCCATTTTTCCAGCATTCTGATGTTTGATGTGAACATTAACTGAAGCTCCTTACCTGTATCTTTATGAGTTTATGCATTTCACTGCTGCAACATGATTGGCTGATTGGATAATTCCATGAATATGCGGGTGCACTGTTGTTCCTGATAAAACTCTCGGTGCGCATATGTTTAACAGAGATACATACATTATTGACCAAAATCAACATTGATATTTAAAATCAGGTCCCTATTGGGTGCCATTCCCTGATTAAAGGAAAACAACACTGTTAATCTCTTAGAATAAACTGAACTGTTACAGATTCATCTAAATTCATCCCACATACAACAGCTTCTCAGGGACTTCCTTTATAGTCCTGTGTAATGCTCCCCTCTGGCAGGCAGAGAGGTAAAAGCTTTCTATTATCAAAATACAAATAACTAGATATGATGCATCTCATTATTATGTATCTGTCTATGTCCCTCCTCTTTTAATATCAAACATTCCACACAGCCAAACATTCAGTGAACATTTAATTGCTGCAGATTTTCTGCCTTCACGGCCTGATTCTTCAGCACTTCTGGTAGTTTTACAGATAACTAAGCTTCAGGCAAGATACTACTTCAAGGTAGACAGGCTGTCAACATGAGTGGCAACTGTTAGGGTGGAAACCTGGTCGAATGAGGTTGAAGAAAGAGGATCTGATAATAAATAGCCTGCCTCAAGGCCCACACAATGAGTCGTGAATTTTGTTTTAAAGACTCTTTTTTACATTACTAACACAAGCAGAAAACAGCTAGATGTAATTTGTATAAGAAAAGAGAGATAAAAGATCAGAGCACAGGAGTACAGTTCTTCTGAATGCTCTGTGTAATTTCTTTAGGCAAGACAACACAGGTGAATAGGGTAAAAAAAATTAACAAACTAGTGTAGTGCCTGTTCGTGCTTATTATCTCATTAATAGTTAAAGATTTTATTCAATCATCTAATCATCATCATCTAATTTCCACATCACTGCTGTGTTATTATTATAACACAGCAGTGATGTGGAAATTAGATGATGGTGGTAGGTGATGGTAATAATAACAGACCCTATTTGTCAGATACCTGACCAAAAAAAATAAATTCTGGACCACAAATTCAAAAGAATTGCTGTGACACATGCCCTCTCTTGCCGCTTTATTAAATACACTTAAATGAAATGAATGCAGTAAAATACAACAGCTCTGCAATAAATCCTCTCCCTGAGGATTATAATGATCAGTTTTTATTGAATCTGTTTGAAAGAGTTACTGATTTATTTTAATGGTCATTTTGAAGTCTTTTTTTTTTAACTGTACTGGGCTATACTGAGAGGTGTTGTCAGCCTTAATTAAATGAGATGGACAAAATATAAGGAACACCTCTCAGTATAGCACAGTAAAGTTCAACAGCACCACATTTGAGTGTAGAGTAATTTAATCTCTGTGTCACAGTAACCCTTTCCCTGAACTCGAGAATCAGTATTTTTCCCTCAAGAACATGGCTTGGGAATTTATTTCATCACTGGAGAAATTCCTAATTAAGAAAATCACTGGAAAATGAATTTTTGCATCAGCACGAAAAACATTCTAAAAGATTTAACGTTATTTCAAGCCATTCTCTCACTCATCCATGGCTGTTAAATGAAACAGCTTCACAAAACATACATTGACCAAATTAGGTGACGCACGGTATAAAATTATGTCAACATAACAGCAGTGGTGCATAAATTACTTGTTCTGCCTGTTAATAATACTAATATATCATGTTTGGGTGGAGATAAAAAGTAAACAAAATAGTGCTGTCTTGCTGCCGCTGCATTTTAAATAAAGCCCTCCGGGATACTTTCGCTTCAAGTGACCATGCATAGCAGTTGTACCACTGTGATAAGCCTTTCCCAATTTGCAAAGCTTGTCTAAAACAGTCCCACCCTTTCGATGATCCTGCGTGACGTTTTGTAGCTGCAGCTGGTCTTCCGGGTATCCATGCTTTAACCGGGCAAAGCCATCTTTCCGACGCAGCATTGTCTAATCAATGACGTCAGCTGCAAGGATGAGTCGCCCTAGCAATAACCAACTGACATTTAATGTTTCTCTTTTTATGTTTCTTGAGAGCCGCTCATCCAAAAATCCTTCACAGTCAACACTGCATTTCCTTGGGTCCTCAACAATAAATGTGAAGTTTGAAGTCGATTGGATGAGCAGTTTTCGAAAAGTCAAAGGACAGACAGACAGAAATTTCTCCATTTATTAGCAGGATAGATATCACCATGAAACTTCCCCAGTTGATAACTTAAATTAAGACAATTTCTTTTTCTTGGTATTATAAGTTGTCTGAAATTTTATGTTTGAATATGCAAGAGACTAATACATTTCCAGAATAGAAATCTGAACATTGGATAAAACAAAGTTCAAAATTCTTGTTTAATTTTGCTGACATATTAGAGTTAAAAGGTTTTCACAGAGGGGATTTTGGATTTCTCTTTTTATCAGTCCATAAATCAGAAAATACTGTCAACAGCCATTAAAACAAAAATCAAAAACAATTTTCGTCATGTTTTTAGGAATAAAATGTTATATAAATCAGGCTATCAAATAGAGTAATGTAGTAAAACACACACCTAAATGTGTAATTTGGTAATTTTCTTTCCAGTAGTCTGAAAGAAGGCATGTTATGGAATCACAATAGGCCAAAATCCCAAAATTGAGTGCAAACCACCCCTTTTTGCCTGTAGTGTTTCGCCTTAGGTGTGTACACACACGGAGACATACAGTCTTAATGGTTATTCACCTCAATTTGAAATCTGTGGAGAACGGACAACTAAGGCGCACATATCAACATTTTCTGACTGTAGTAGGCCCCTAACCACAATTATCCCTTCCAAGCATAGATTAGCAAGATATTTATCTTTGTAATCCATTTTAGCAGACATTCAGATCAGACTGTAAACATTTGCACACTGAGCTTGGTACAGATTTGGAGAACTGGGTTTTCAAAGTAATGACAGCAGTTTATCAGTTTTAATCCCCATTTGGACTGCTTTTTGGAACCAACATGAGCTTGGCATTTCACCACACAGTTGGAGATTATGTGCTCTGAGGGTTCTGCAGTACTTGGAAATTATCTGTGGGTTGAGAATCGCTGTACTTAACCCTAAAATCCACCCACTGTCAAGGGAAATGGGAGTTAGTGTGAGACTGTCTCAGTGGTTTACTGCAGCACGTACCAAGTGCTAATGATCTCTGGCGGTGGTCCAAACTCTGTCTCATGTTCGGCTACTGGATATCTCTCTGTCAAATTTCACATCTCTCAGCATGAAAACTATCAAAGAAATAAATGCTTGAGGAGGAGGTTAAATTACATCATGTATTCACAATATATATTTTGAGTTGCGGCCTCCCAGGGCTGGAAACATTAATAAAATTAACTAGGCTATACTGTAGAAGAGTTTTAGTAAAAAGGAAAGTTTCCAAATGATGAAATCTGACTGCAGATGACATCTCTTTATTGTTCCCCCTTCTACATTAGCCCATTTTATAAACACCTTTGCCTATATCCAGATTTCTTTCATTTTTCTTTTTTTATGCTTCAGCCCTAATCTCTTTTTCATTATGGAGGGAGGGGACGGCCTTTTTGGAGCACTAATCAGTGGGTGAACAGAGAACGCAGCCCAAAGTGTTTAATGATTACCAAGATCTGAACTGTGATTGTTGCAGTCTTAATGAGCTCCTCCACACACACACAAGCAATCAGTGGTGTAATGTAACAAAGTCATAACACTTTGTTACAGTGCTTAAGTGTTTTTTGGAATATTCTGTACTTTGCTTGAGTTTTTATATTTCTGTCAACTTTCACTTTTACTCCACTACATTTCCTAAATAAAATCTTTGCTACTTTGTTACTACAATATAACAATGGAAAAATTTGGTAGCCTAAGGATGTTGGAACTCAGACTGCAAACAAGCAGGTGTCGTGAATCAGTGGTCCTAGCTTGCAAGTTAGATCACTGATTAATCAAGTTAATGTGCAAGTCCAAACAAGTGCGCTCAAAGCCACAGTTAAATTTCTCTTTCCATTCAAGCGGAGGCATATCAGATGCTTGCCACTACATCTGTAGAATTCCACTCGACAAAGAATTTCAAGATGGAAGGAGAGATAGCAACAGAACCTGCTACTAGATGGTGGTGATGAAGACGAACACCCACTTGGCATTTAAAAACTCCCTGTCCAACCTCAAAAGATACATCCAGGTTAATTAAGATTAATCCTGTGAAGCCACAACGTTAACATATCTAGCTAACATTGCTGACTACATTCAAATCACAGATATAACATTTACCACTGAATTTTGTCAGAATTACTTCAATGCAAAACTCTTGCAGAAATGGCCATAATCGTGAAACACTCTTACTGCTATAACATGCCAGCCAAATATTTCCTCAAGTAACTTCTATTTTACACCAGCGGAGGAAATATTTATGGTTGTGTTAGGTTACAGAAGAGTTTTCAGGATTATGCACATTTTCAAAAGCGCCATATGTTTTTTAAAAGTTGAGAATTTTGCTTTGAAGTAATTACGTCAAATGTCAGTGGTTATAGGTTATTGGGCTGCATCTATGACTTGAATGCTTATGTTATTAATCAAAGTTAATATATTTTTAAAAATGAAATAATGATTACATCAGTGACACAAACTAAGGCAAGTTGAGGTACATCACTAACTTACTTGCGGTTCCAGATTGGTTAAAGGTAATATGTTAAATAAAGGTCGGTGACTGTTAGTGTTGTTGAGTAGTTTCTAAATCCTGCAGCTGAAGTTGTGCTTAGAGAATGTCTTTCTCTCACTGTTTAAGGTAAGTATGTACACCGCCTTAAAAAATATTGAGAGCTGATATCAACAAAGAGAAAAGGGCTCCTGAGATTCCCTCCAGCAGCAGGTAGACCACATTAGTGAGGCCCAATGACAAAGCTGTCATGAAGTATGTGGTTTAAGAGCTCCACCCGTCCTGTGTTGCTGAACAAAAACCATTTAGAGATTTTGTGAAGGGACTTCTGACTAAGGCCACGAGGGGAACCATATTGCCACCACCACCGACTGCCAGTCTGTCAGAAGGTGGAGCATCATTGGTGTTACTGCCTACTGGATTGACCCTGGCAGTCTCAAAAGATGCCCAGCAGCCGTAGCCTGTAAACACCTGACAGGTTCACACACATTTGATGTGTTTGCAAGCGCCCTGAATGACATCCATTCCAACTGTGAAATTTGGAGGGAAATTCTGAGAACAACAACAGACAACAGCTTGAATTCCATAAAAGCTTTCCAAGCTTTTGGTGTAGATGAGAAAAAACAGTGGAGTCAGAAGTGATGGTGATGCAACTGGTTCGTGCGAGGGTGAAGAGGATCAAGAATTGGGTGAAGAAGTGGAGTTTGTAGATGCAATAGCAATTCTGAATGCAAAATGCCCAACAATCAACCTGCTGGCCATAAAACTTCGAGTTGCCATTGAAGTACTGCAAGCATCTGGTGGATGCTCTACAGGTGGGAATAAAGAATCGTTTTGGCCGCTTTTTAGGAGACCCTTAGTTGATCACATTTATATTTTCATCTTCACTATATTTCAGGAATGGACTACATTAAGCAGCACATGGAGGAACCCTCCCTGCAGCTAGGTGATGCCACCAGCTTCAGTTCATCTGATTAAGATGACTTCTTCTCTGCCCTGCATTCATCTCCAAAGACAGCACAAGACAGCTCCAAACAACTGGATGGATACCTTTCAGGTAGGTCACCCACCAATGTGAGCATTAAACCTCATTGTTGCTTAGTCAGATACATGTGGGTGGGGTAAGTTGTGTTTAGGCAGGAACATCGCATTAATATCTGTTCCAGAGTGGTGACAGAAAAGAAGAAAGAAAGCAAAAAAGAAAGACTCACTGCCGCCTCGTCCTCCCTGCTGTCGCTGGTGTCCTCACTCTTGTGGTGGCCGGCTGAGGAGCGAGTGTCCCTCTTACGGCTGGCGTCTGTCCCCTCCGTCTGTCTCTCTCCATCTGGAGCCAAGGTGAAAACATGGACACTGTTCAGAAAGCCAGCAACCACCATTATCATCACTATAGTCACCGTTATCATCATCCTCAACTCCATATTAATCATCATCATTAATGGCATCATTGTCATTCTGATCTCCATCATTATCATCATCGTCATCATCGATAGCATAACTATAATTATGAATATCTTCATTACCATCATCATCATGGTCGATAATAATTTCGAGCTAACACTCATTTATCTTCCTACTGAGCCCCTCTACTGTAATCAAGCCCAGATAAAACTTTCCACAGAAAAGGAGATTAAGTGGAAAAAAAATGTTAACTCATAATGTGAAAAGAGACAAGAGAGAAGAATAAAAACCATTCCAGAGGGGAAATGTGAAGGAGAGCTTGAGAAATGGAGAGACATAAAGAATAGCTTTTCTTGCTGCAAAGTGGAGCTGTTAAGATGCTGTCATGCCACAGATGGATTATGGGACTTTTGCTGCACAATGATGCCAGTTGCCTTGGCTGGGAGAGAACAACCCGAATTTAAATCCACTCATTACAAGTGTGTGCAAGTGTGTGTGTTTTTGGGTGTCCGTCACCGAGCATACGGTCAAAACTGCCATCTATCTGTCCTGCCAGCAAAACACACGCACATACATACACAAACACTGTCATGGAAGATCAAACCTGAGCACAATTCAGTACAGAGCAGTAACGGGATATTCAACGCTTTATGAGAGCCAGATTATTTGGAGTTACAAGGACCGATACAACGGATACTCGTAAAGTTTCCTATTAGGGTTTCTACCTCTACGAGTTCATAAAAAGAAAAAAAGGAAAGAAAAAAAAATGGGAATCCATACCCTATTCACTCTCATTTCTTTTTATTTGTATTGCACTGCCTTCAATCCCATTTGGCTGACATGGTTCACAAATGCACAACATTGCTGCAGCTCAGATGGGCTCCCATAAAAGGTGGCGCCTGTGCCATTGACTCCCCTATAAAAAGCAGAGGGGTGGGGGGAGTGTCTTTCTGGTGTCACAAATGCATTACGGTGAAAGTTGTTCATTGGTGTCTGTTGAGCAAAGGTGGCTGTAGTGTACGCACATGCATACAGCCACACACACAAGGCTGTGCACACACCCACACATACACACACACACACCCACACACACTAGGGGATGCATTGTGATTAAAAGACAAAATTGGGAGAATGGGTGGCTATAAAGCATAATGAGTACTAATGGTTTTCCAATATGTCCCCTTAACAATGAGTCTGAGTGGGCTGAATTAGATGGTGGGGGCTTTGGGGTAAGTAAGGGTTTGTGTTTGTGTTTGTGTGCGTGAGTATGTCTGTGTGTGTGTCTGTGTGTCTGGCAGGCTTGAGCTGTGGGGAGATTGATGTGGTCAAGGAAAAGAGAAAAGGCGTATAGGTGTACTTGTGCATGCCCACTATTGTTCATGTTCAGATACAGAGCGAGAAAGAGACAAGACAACTGAAATGCTGTGAAGAACAATCGAAAACACACCAAATAAAAATAAATGTAGCAAAAGTGAAAGTTTTTCCTGCATCTCATCAAAGTCTCCAGCAAACATAATCTGTGTATATGATTTGTTATCCTCACTTGTTTGAATATCATCTTGCCTTTCTCTTTCTATTCCTTTTGCAATTTCACTGATTCCAGACAACTTTAATAAAAATCTAATCTAAAAAAAAAACATGTCCTTTTGCTGAATAAATGAAACCGACGAGAAACCTGCCATGTTCACAATGCATCCCATTTAAACTCTTTTCCCATCTTTCTCTCTGATTGTGCGAGGGTATACAGTATAGTGTTGTACGTTTCCGGACTCTTGTCCACTCAGGACAAAGGGCAGTGGAAAGGTCACCTCAACTCAAAAAAAAAAAAAAAAAAGAGGAGGGACAATACCAGACAATGGGAGGTGAGGAAGCTTTCAGTGAGTGTAATTTTCATGTTAAACAAGGGCCCACCTGAGCCACAGGAGCCCTGTGAAAGCCATCAGCCCCCTGTCCAACCTGACCATGGACAGTCGAAGTACAGCCTCCGGGTGCTATCAAAGTACCACCAGATCAAAGGGCAAACACTACGGAGTAGCCCTGCTGAACCTCGTCTCACTTCAAGGCTGACTTTCCTGCCATTGTTGAGCCAAAAATAGCAGGACACTTCAACTTCCAAGTTTTTATCTTACTATGTAACTAATACCTCCTTCGTCAAAAGTTCTAAATGTAGCTTTTAGCATTGTTTCTTATTAAAAATGTATCTGAATGTTCAGGACGCTTTAGAGTTTTAATTTCATAAACAAAGAATATGACATTGTGAACAGAATATAACAAATTACCTCAAATCACCCCCAATGGGAAATAAATAGTAAATTCATTTCTCTATGCCTTACAATTTATCTTTCGTTTCATTGTTGTTTATTTTTGTTCCTCTTCTGAGTATTCTGCATGACTCACTGCTTGAGTCAACTGGCAGCACATCTCCCATTAACCATTTATCTGAGACTGTTATGAGCAGGCAATGCACCAGGGAGTGAGGTGAGACTCCTCTTTGCCTGGCCTCATTTATGTAAGTGATCACATTAAATATGAATGAGCATGCAGAACATAAAAACCTCATATCAGGCCTACTTGGAAATGAAATTAGTGACAGTTTCGAACCCCAAAATGGAGACATTAAAACAAACTAAGACTTAACCTTATGCTGAAAATAAACTGTGAATAATATATGTTTTTTTAGTTATCATATTAAAATGACCTCCAAGATTTAAAAAAAATGAGCATCTTCACATATGCATCATAAGCTGATGGCAGTATATTGTGATTTGCATGCCAAAGAAATATTCAGACAGTATAGATGGTCAATCTGACGGCCAAATCCAGCTGAGCTTTCCAAAATGCCTACCATAAATAGAGGAAAGATTAACATCATTAGAGTGAGACAATGAAAATCACCCGTGGAAACATCAGCCAGATGTCAGAAAGCTGTCGAACAACATTAGGAGGAAAACTTCAACAAAGAACTCACTTTCAAATAATTGCTCTTCCTTTTTAGGTCCCTGGAGCATTATCTTTTGAAGTCTGAGGAGAATAATTTTTGACTGAACTTCTTTTCCTGAGAAAATAATAGTTCTTAAGATCGAAAAGCACTACATGCTTCTCTGCACCATATGCAGAGCCATAGAACAATTATCAATTAAAATATCAGGTGAAGTGTAACATGGAAGTAACTTTCTGCTGCTATTTATATCATCAGTTGCATTTAAATCATTTGTGCCCCTTTTGCAGAGTCCCTATATATGGATAAATGTTTGAAAAATTTAAAAATAACATTCACTGCTAATGTATTCTTCTAATAAATTCTTCAACCATCCCAAAAGGAGAAGCTAATGAGAACTGCAAAGCACTTGTACTTTTTGTGCATGGTTGTGTGTGTGTGTGTGTGTGTGTGTGTGTGTGTGTGTGTGTGTGTGTGTGTGTGTGTGTGAGTGAGAGAGAGAGAGAGATGGAGCATTTGTCCACAAATGTTCAAACATTCTGTGCGAACATATCCCTCAGCACTCTTAAAAGATAAGTTTTCGTTTGTGCGTGAGTGTATGAGTACGTGTGTCCTGACCAAAGTGTTGGGACTGGCTTATGTGCAGCTTGTCAGATAGAAAGCTGTGGTACTGCAATGGGAATGAGTCATAAATAATGTTCCCTGCTGGCGGGAAGTACACGTTTGATGAACAAATCAAATGGTACTGTGGTGGTGAACCTGCCATATAAACCCCGATGTTGGTTCTTTTGACCTACGCTGGGACTGCTATTCTCCTAAGTAGCCAGCGTGCATTGCAATCATTTACAAAATGTACAGTACATTCCTAAAAAGGACTGAAAGAACAGGAGGCACTTAAGCACAGGCATTTACAGACAAAAAATGTAGATGTGTGTGATGCAGTGTGCACGGTTGCAAGGCGAGTTAAGTCTGATGCCCATGGTGGGCTGAAGTGAGTCAGGAGTCAGTCACTGGACTGTGATGGGACTTCCACAAGCCTCCATGTCGACTCTAATGAAGTAATGAAGAGCGGACTGGCAGGTTAATGGAAGTCACCAGCAGGAGACCAGGCAGACTACTAATCATTTAGGAGCCTCCTCTCTTGTGTTCTGCCTAATTTGTTCATGTGCCCAGTCCTAAACCAGCAGCAGTATTTACTGTGCAGATAAGGTAGTGGAGAGAAACTTCTGTAACCTCCAGAGGACAAAGATAGTGACTGGTTTTTGGAGCGTTTTGTAGATTAAGTTTGTGAGAAAGTATTACTATTAAAAACCATATTAAACAAGAGTCTTATCCAAGGTTGATGTGGGTGGAATCTGTAGATAGACACAGGGACTGGGGGAAACTTTCTACCAGCTTCCTCTACTTTTGAGCAGTGAGTAATAAGTTCACCTTGCCTGGCTGCCCTTTTAAAACTAATGATATTCTAAACTCGATAGCTTTCAGCGAACTGCAGCTGTCAGAGCTCTCATCTCCACTGTATGTGTGCCAATTAATATGTATGTGTGTATTTCAGCGTGTTTGTGCGTATCCGCTTACAATATATGCATGTGCAGGTTGTGTGTCTGTGTCTCGTTTTATCTTTGAACAAGACTGACAACAACTGCTGGGTTTCACTGCGAGGCACTGATCCACTGTATGTTAAGTGATAGACAGAATGGTGATACAGCAGAATGCTAATCAAAGAATCAAGGAAGTGAGTGAAGCAGCAGCTACAAGAACTGCAACAAAGGGCAGTTAGAACAGAAAAGGTGAGAAAATTGAACATTTAAGAAGAGATAAATAAAACTGAGGTGGTTAAGTGGAACGAGTTTAGTTTGAACACATGCGGCAGAGCCCAGTCATAAGAAATTAACTTATAATAATCTGTTGGGGAGCCCTTAAGATCTGTTCCATGTGAAACCAGGGGGAAATAATAGCATACATTCAAACGTGGCAGCTCACAGTGGTTGCAGATCAACGCCATTGGTCTTTATCACAATTCATTTGACAGTGTTATATATGGAGTGGTTCCTACATGGTAGGGCACACTAACAACAGACCAAAAACAGTAGCGGATGCAGTACATTAAATACCTGTATATGCTTCAGTTACAACTGCACAACTAAATTTCCAAAAAAGGTAATTATTTGTTAACATTCAATTTTTCTAGAGCAGCAAATACCAATCATTGTCAATATCGATTATGTTTTCAATGAATCAACTGATCCCTGGGTCTGTAAAA
The DNA here is from genome assembly GCF_016859285.1 of Xiphias gladius. NCBI lineage: Eukaryota > Metazoa > Chordata > Actinopteri > Istiophoriformes > Xiphiidae > Xiphias > Xiphias gladius. The sequence continues at coordinate 11,700,628 of NC_053407.1, read as the reverse complement.
TCTAAAAAAAATGGTGAACTCTGATAATCAGCACATCCTCACATTTTAACAGCTGGAAACAAATAATTGTTGAAATTTTTGAACGTTTGAAAGACTTATTTAATCAATTTAACCATTGTATTAATTAATGTTGTATTTTATGATTATTTTTCTGTGTTTTTTTTTTTCATTTATTCATTTATTTATGTCATTCATTCTATTTTTCATTTAATGTTCTTCGTATGTGCAACTTTCATAGTAGGATGGGATGTGACATGCAATGGCTTCAGAAAGTATTCAAACTTATTAGCCACAGGATGATCAGTGCCTTTAGGACACTGGGCTCCTGGGAACACTTAAAGCTTTAAAAAAAATGGTCTTATACACTTGCCCTGGTCGATGCCTCGCCACAATTTTATCATGGAGGTCTACAGAGAGTTCCTTGGACTTCATGGCTTCATTTTTGTCCTGACATACAGTGTGAATTGTGGGACCTAATATACACAAGTGCGTCCCTTTCTAAACTATATCCAAACAATCCATTTGCCACAAGTTGAATCCAATCAAGTTCCAGACACATCTCAAGGATAATTCAAGCAAACAGGATGCACCTGACCACAATCTGGAGCGCCACAGCACAGGGTCTGAATATTTTTGTAAATGAGAGATTTCAGTTTTTAAATAAATTTGCAAACATTTAAAAAAAAATTTTCACTTTGTCGTTATTGATTATTGAGTGCAAATTGATGGGCAAAATGGCAATTTCACCAATTTAAAATTAAATCTACAACACAATGAAGTGTGGAAGTAGTAAAGGAGTCTGAATACTTTCTGAAGCCACTCTAAAAACAAGAAACTAAATCGACTCAAATATATTTTAACGATGGTGGAAACTCCTCATATTTTGGTATTTGGGTCCATGGTGACTCAATAGCATCTTGCACTTCCAGCAGATTTTTTTAACTACAGTTTCTTACAGCAAACCCTCAAAATTGGACCAGATACCCTTTACTGGACTGAGACCTGGAGTCTGTGTGGGCTGCTTGAGCACACCAAGGTCACTGTTATGTTTATTTAAATATTTTGAGATTATAAAGATGCTGGTTTTGACACTGTCCTTGCAGGAGGAAGCCATGTCAAAAAGGGTTACTGGTCAGCAATAATGCCTTAGTAGACTCTGGCATTCAAATGAAGCTCATCATCTAATCTGTGCAAGAAAATACTCCTACACAGTTACCACTGCCTTATTCCTTTGACCCAAGGCAGGATTGATGGACAACTTCATTCTGTTCATTTCAAATTATCACCCTGCTTGATCAGTTTGATAACGTTTGATGATCACGTGACTACTGTAGCTTCATCGTCTTTTTATTAGCTGACAAAAGTGGGACGCAGCATGGTCTTCTGCTGTCGCAGCTTCAGGGTTTGATGAGCCACATTCAGAAGTGCCCTTCTGCAAATCACTGCTGTACTGAACTTTTGCATACTTGTCACCTTCCTGTTGGCTTGAGCAAATTCAGCCATCCGCCCCTGACCTTTCCTCACCACCAAGGTGTGTTTGTCTGCTTTACTGCAGCTGACTGTGTGTTTTCCTTATCGCACTAAAATCCCATTGGGCCAGCTGTATCTGAGATGCTGGAACAGCATACTTCATTCAAAGTAGCTTAGCTTATGCATCATGCCCGTTTCTATTGTGAGGTTTAAAAGCAAACTGACCTCATGACTTTGTCGACATAATGTAGCGTCATACTTATTTCTTGTTTAGAGGAGCAAGCTATTTGCATCAGTGGGCAAGTTTGCCTAATAAAGTAGCAACCAAATGACTCTATACATAAAGGATGATTAGAAATGATGGATATGCAATTGTGAGAAACTAAAGGCAAGATTCAAGTATAGATACAGGAAATAGGGTTTGGAAGGAAGAACAGACAGAAGAGTTACAGGAATAGTGGACAAGTGCACAGCAACAGCATGCTCTGTATAAATTATTGACAGGGTTGATCTCCTCTACTCAGTGAGTACACTGTGACTTCATCTCAGTGACGTACACTGTACTCCCCCTTGAGCTTGCCCCAGCATTGAGGGGAAATGCTAAATACACCCCTCGCCTCGTCTCCCCCCGCTGGGGAGGAAGATTAAAATTGCATAGGACTACAAAACAAGAGGCTGCAGCTTTTAAGAACACAAGAGTGGGAGAAAGACAGGGAGATTAAGTGAGAGGGGGGCAGGTTGAAAGAGTTGAGAATGCAAGAGAGTATGGGGGAGGAGATTAAATTGGAAGTCAAGGAGGAGACTGGAACACTGGTAAAGACTATAAGAGAGAGTTGAGTGGGATGCAAGGATGAGAGACTGACTATGAGAGTAGGGCTGGGTCTCGTTCAAAAATTTTAGATACCAGTACCGTCACCTTGACTTCGATACTCGTTCCTGAACGATACTTATTTCATTACCAATTTTCTAAAATCAATTTTAACAAAAAAGAAAATCTGAAAATTACACATTATAGTACAAATCATTAGCTTTATTTTTCAGCTCCTTGGCCTTTTTACACACTCAGAGCAGTTTTATAACATAAAAAATATGAACCTATTTGTGGTTTAACTTAAGTTGTTTGTTTCAACTCTTTAGTTTTATGTTTCAGACCCCTGTATTGTTCCGCTTAAAGCAGTTTTACTACATAAAAAATAAATCTATTTTATCATCTGTTACCATAATATCAATAAATAAAAATGCATAAAAGCCGGGACTGGGAACCTTCAGATTACCACACGACTGGAGGCACAGGTAAGTTTAATTATCAACCATGTACAAGTTGGCCGTGTAACATTAGGCAGACTTGAATGCTGAGAGGAAGGTGGCTGTGGTACGTACTTCTTGCAGTCGAACACGGAGTAACTTTCTTTTGTTAAATTTATTCCATGCACGTTTTCATCAAATTCATTGTGTTGCTGGCCCTGGCAGCAATGTCCTTTTGCATATATTCCATCACGCACACTGTTGTAAAGCCTCCCAAAATACAACAACACACACACATTTGAGCCCTGCCTCGGGGCATAACATAGTGTTTTTCCTGCCTGCACCTAGGACGTGTTAGTGTAACGTTACATTAGACAGCCAATCACCAGCATTATCAGATCTTGGTACAAGCATGGAGCTTGATTACTGGTTCACTAACCATGATGAGATTTACTCCTTAGATGTCAAAATTTGGTACAGAATGACAAGGCATTTTTCAATACTCGATAGTAAAGCAATTTGGTCGGTGCCGTAAAAGTATCGAAGTTCGGCACTCAGCCCTACGTGAGAGAGAAGCAAAGGAGAGGTTGTAACCACAGGGAGAGAGCCTACCATTCCCTACTTGCTCACATGTTCCCTCATTCAGTTACTCATTACTCAGTCAGCCATTCACTGATTGATTAGTCACTTCCCTGTCTATCCCTATCCCCCGCTCTCTGCAATTCATTTTCAATATACTCTACTACTTTTTACAAGCAGAGAGCTTATAAAGTTTTACGAGGCTCGTGGCTTTTTGCTCTGCAATCAGGCATGACATTAAAAGACGCGGTTGACACAAGGCAATGGAGAGTGTCAAAATGATGTGCCAGTATAGTTTTTTTAATGACTCTTTTAGGCCCAGCAGCCAAGCATTCGTGCATGCACACAAGCAGGGTGGCATGGCAGGGGGGCAGCATAAGCGTTGCAGGCTTTACTGGGGCTCTGCTGGCCAAATGGAGCTAGCTAATTATAGCAAATAAACTGCAGTGATCTGTACCATTAGCCAGTCAGTAATGAAGCACAGTGGAGGGCTACTGTGACACTGATGAATAGCCCTAGCTCTGAGTGCAGTACTCCCTGGCCTTTAGTTCAGCTCTAACAACACAGACTTCTGAGGAAAGCGAGAGTGCATTAGGACAAGAGGCATAACAAGCCTTTGGAGATGAGACAAACGGAGACAAAGGGACTGTGACAGAGTGGAGCAATGGAAGACAGAGGAGAGATAGAGAGAACTTGATGGGAGGAAAGATAGAGAGCAGAGTGAAAGAGGATGTAGTATGATACAAAGTGTGCTTGCAGGCCTGTGGGTGTGTAGAGAAAGAGAGATTGCAGAGATGCTTAAATGCTGTGCTGTAATATGGGTCAGGGGCAAAGAGGTCCCACTCTCTCTTTGACCCTCTCTTCTAAGCTCCTGTAACGTTTTGCACTCCACTAATAGCTCACTAAAGCCGCCACTTAGGAAAATTCATATAACAAAAAAACAAAATGCCTTGGATGAAGACAAACATAGAATCCGAGCCCCAAGGCCGAGTGCACTTAAGGATTAACAGATGAAAAGAAAACGGAATGACCTTATTGTAGTGCCGGTCTACAAACACACAGACTACACAAACACACGCAAAAGACGAACGCACAAATATAATGAATAGAACCAAGTATACGTGCATTCCAGAGCACATGAGTTTGGCAATTTGCAACTGCTGGGATGAGTGTGACGTCTGCTGGATTCAGAATCAAAGGCAGTATGTGAAAAGTTCAAAACATCTACAGTAGTATGTATACAAATATGACAGACTTTGGCCCTCGATTTATGGATTTTTAAAACTACTTACTACTGTATGGAAATGTGAAGAGCGCCATTAAGTATTCAACAGATTACATCCATAATCAGAAAGGCTGCGAAAGACACTTTTACACTAATTTATATGACACTTTTAGCAGCTACACAGAGCCTAGGAGATGATAGCCTAAACCCATGATAGTCTAAAATGGCAAGCAATGTGCTTGCCTCCGAAAAAAAAAAAAAAAAAAAAAAAAGGTCACCAGCCATAGTATCTCTAATACACACTGGGTGCTCTCCATCATTGGAAAAAGTTGGTCTCTATTCTTGACTGAGTGTGAGATAGATATTTTTAGGGGCTAGTTAGCTGGCAACTCAGGTCATATTGGACAAACAGTAAAAAAAAAAAAGTGGTGATATAATTCTGTCAGTCTCCCGTCTAGTTGGTATTTGGCAATAGGCTGCGGAGCAAAACGGTGCAATCTTTCCGCAACCTGCCAGCCAGCCAACTCACCCTGCACACCTCTAAATTACTTTCTGCCTCTGCCAAACTCCTCCTGCTGCTCAATGTCCAGGGCCCCTGTGATCTCCACTGGCTGTCTAGAGGCGCATAATGTCTACTTCGGCCCTACACTGGATTGCCAAGGAAACGAAAGCGCAAAAGGGAAACATTTCAATCATGTTCAGTGACAAGATATTAAACTCAAATTACTGCCTCGCTCAATTACCGTTGTATGCCTCTGCCAACCATTCAAGTTGCTGTTCATATCCATGACTCATAATATATGTAGTGAAGACTGTGAAGGAATGTGGAAATATATTTTGGCCAGAAGTGTTTTTGCAGAACATTATGATGTCGCAGTGAAGTTGACCTTTGACCTTCTGGATATAAAATGTCATTACTTCATCATTTTATCTTATTAGACATTTGTGTGAAAATTTTGTCATAATCATTGTATGAATTCTTGAGTTATGGCTTAAGTTTTGTGAGGTCAAAGTTACATTGACCCCTGACCTTTGACCACCAAAATCTAATCGATTCATCCTTGAGTCCAAGTGAACATTTGTGCCAGAATTGAAGAAAATCCCTCAAGGCGTTCACAAGAATGGGGTGGTGGTGCCGGCAGAAGGACAACCCGAAAACGTGACGCCTCCAGCCAGGGCTGTAGCCAGCGCGGAGGCAGAGAAACGGAGAGAACAGGAAAGAAGCTGCAGAGCCAGAGAGTGAGATGGAGGAGCGAGGAAAGCAGAGAGGAAGCTATCACAGCCACTTACAGAGAAACAAATGAAAGTGACCAAAGTAGAAGGACTTTATCAAGGGACACGCACAGACACAATGGATGCCTTGATGTGTCTGTACATTGTACTTGCACCAGTGCATAATCTCACATAAGGGCTAAATGTATCCAGAGTTCTCAGTCTCCAGGTTGCTGACTATGCCCCTGTGAGCAAGTGTATAGATACATACTGTATGCAAACACACACAAACACACACACACACAACACAAAAACACACACGAACAACTAAGCATTCCCCACAGTTGCCAGTGACACCAAGAGGCAGCTGCTTCAATCACAGTAGAGGAGATAGGGAGGCTACTCTGAGCCGCTGCAGAACCACAGCTGTCACAGCTGATGTGTCACAGGGGAAGGAATTAGATTGAGCGTGCATGGGTCACAGGCTTCCTTGAGCCCCCCTTCTCATTAGCATACATTTGTAAACAAAGAAACAGAGGCGGCGAGGTCCTTGGAGCTAGGCTAACTCTCTGGCGCGTCGCTACCAAGAGTCAGAGCTGAACAGAGCATCTAAATGAGGTGAGAGCGCTAGAGGAGACCTTTCTGTGATAATTCATCCATCTTCTGCGCCCCTGACAGCTGAGCTGCAGCGCTGGGAGACAAAGAGAGAGGAGCCCGGGGTGCCTGCATCCAGCCTGCATCCAAAAATCTTAGACTAGATAAACTCAAGAGTCTGAGGCCCGGGCTTCAAGTCTTGTGGCACCAAACTATGTGAGCTAGATACAAGAAAAGAAACAAAACTTTTCACTGGTGAGCAACAGGAGAGGAGAGAGAGATGTTAGAATAAGGAAAGATGGAGGAGGAGAAAAATAGAGCGTTAAGCCATGTCTCACTAAAAGACAGAGTATTTCTGAAACCTTAAAACACTTGAGACAAGTGTGACCCCTAAATAACCTTACTCTCTTTACCATCTCTCTCTCCCTTTTTGTCTCCCTCACACACACACACACACACACACGCTTTTCCATTTCCCTTTCTTCTCTCACCATCTGTTCTTGCTGCTCTTCCTACACACCTTTTATCTTTTCTTCCTTTTCTCTCCCCATCCTCTCTTCCTCTCAATCACTCTCTGCATCCATTTGATGTGTTGGCGGCAATTAATACTTGAATATGGTTTCCATGTAGAACCCCGGTGTGGTCATTATCATCCATGGAGTATCTATTATCATCGCCCCTAGGAGTCATTACTTCCCTGATCATGTCGCCTTTGTGCTGAGAGACAGAGAGACAGAAGAAGAAGGGAGGACAGACGTAACGGAGAGAAATAGGAGCCAAAAAAAGAAAAAGGTTAAAAAAAAATGTAGGGGTTGTGGTGTTGAGGGGTTACAACATGAGAATAAAAGGGAAAGAACACAGGACGAGGGAAAGATGGACAGAGGAAGGGGAAACAAGGGAGAGGAGGAAAGAAAAGGAAGAGGTGATGTGTTAGATGCAAGGGAGGGGGAGAAGAAGGAGGAGGACAGAAACAATAATAGCCTTGTTTTATCACTATACTGTGATAAATTCCGTTCTCGTCTGGGAGTCAGTGCCCCGGCTGGGGCCAGGACTGATGACAAACCACCTCCACCCTGCAGTGCAGCCCTGGCTATTTATGATCCGGCAACTTATACAAGTCGGCCAGGGAGCCAGCTGGGCCTAGATTCGTCTTGGGTCGGTGTCGTCACTCCTGGGACCTGGTGACAACCTCAAATGGGGCCACTCTGTCACGTCCCATTTCCCCCTCCTCTGCCCTCCACTCTGACAGTCCTTTCAGCACATCATCCTCTGGTTACTGGTGACAACTCTGTTAACTCTTCAACTCTCTGCACTGCCAACCAGAGACGTGACAGCATCCAACACAATTTACTTTAAACCGACTGTAGTTCTTCAATGGATTAATTGAATTACAGGATTCTTAAGCACGTGGATCTTTAACAGTACTTAAATTAAATAAAAATGCACAGAAACATCATTACACAAGAATTATTTGTACTGAGGAGGGAACTGCGAAGTCAGCATCTATCTAATGAACAGTCCAATTACAGCAATGCTTAGCAGTTACTGACTTTTTGAGATGCAAGACGCAAATTCAAAAAAACTGCTTTGGTGGAAAGTGTGACACAAAAAAAAAAAAAAAAAAAAAAAAAACTGTATTTGTTCAGTTAAATAAACATAATCATATAAAACCTGAGCAAAAAAATGCATGAAATTTTATTTCAATTCTGCTCGTACATCAGCCGGCCCACCATCCTTTCACTCACTTATCCTGCTACAAAAAAAAAAAAAAAAAAAAAAAAAAAAAAAAAAAATCACCACAGCTTGCTGACCCTGAATCAGGCACGAAGGACAGAGAGCTCCAATAAGCAGAACACAGGGCTCAGCCGAGCAATTAATTCATGCAAGCTGCTGCAATTGTTTGCATTTTGTTTCTTGTGTCTGTTTACCCTTTTGCATATTCCTGCTTGGCGTAAATTATTCATAGGTGTTCCTTTCCGTATCCTCCAGCAACAGCAGAGGCTGCTCACGCTGCAAATGTGAAGACAACAACACAATCCACTGATTGGCCTCGCCAACAGTGGTTTGGAAAAATGAAAAGGAAGGTGAAGTGACAGCTTCAGGGATGAGACACATTGACCACACAAGATAGAAAGGAGAGAGAGTCCTTCTCAGCCTTGGCAAAAAAAAAAAAAAAACAAACAAAAAAACATTATGCTGTATGCTTCACATTTCAGCCAAATTTTAAACACTTGGTGTGTGTGTTGTTGTGTGTGTGTGTGTGTGTGTGTGTGTGTGTGTGTGTGTGTGTGTGTGTGTATGTGTGTATGTGTGTATGTGCCGACTGCAGATAGCAACTGTCTGGTCACTAATCATAACACACAAAAGACACACTGATTGGCTTAATGAAAAATACTGACTCAAGGTCGACTTACTAGCGTTTCTCCAGGATTTTACTGCATCTATCTCTTTCTTTTAAAATCAAAAATTGCTGTATTTTACTTCATGTTGTAGTTTCAACAAACATTTCAACTGTCACCAAAAAGAACTGACACAAATGCTTATCTGGAAAAAGCTTCATAGCGGAGTCTAGTGTGCCCAAGAACAAAACAACGATTAACTAGTTATTTCCACAATAAAAAACCTTCCTGTGCTTCATCTCAGACTGACTTCATGATTTATCTCTCTTTTTTTTCTTTTTTTTCTTACTTCTGACTTGCACTATCCAGGTCACCTGCCACATCCCACCATAAACAACCAGATCAGCAATAGCTCTGCAATGTAGACAACCGATAATCAGGATTCTAGCTTTTAATGTTCACATTTGTTTAATCCTCCAAATAAATACTTTAAGTAGTTGGGTAAAGACTGGACTTGTTCATATTCCATTTAGACTTTCAATTTTCACTCAAGGGGACTCCACTCATGGTGATTCTGCCCCTGGTGGTCACCATGGGGACATACAACCTCCAGGAAGATGCACACCTGGAAGTGATGAATATGCAAATGCTGGTGGGTCTCATCACTCTATTTTGGATTCTGTTTGTGACTTATAGTAAGTTGCTTTGTAATTTCTTTTCTCCACACACCCAAAACCCAGTGATACATGTATCACACCCACGAGTTTCCTCTAGTAAAATAACAACAACAAAAAAAACTGTATTTATAAACAAAAAAGACATCTCATATGAGATGAGACTGTCGAATCAAACAAGCCAGGAGGAAATAAATACAACCAACGTTGCATCTTGGTATGTAAGTTATTAGTAAAGCTATCTGACCGCTCCGCTTCCATTTTTAAAAAGGAACCATCAAGGGAGATGGGCACCACCAGGTTGAGTAGAGGGTGCCACAAAATCATTTTAATTTGCTTAACTGAACAGATGCCTAGCTTAGTAAGTGCTTGAGCACGGACAAGGCCTCAATCATTGCGTTTTCCAGGGATTTAAGGAGCCATTTTATGTCCGAGCATGGTGTGAGAATATCTTACGCTTCTGTGTCTCACGGCTTGGCAACATCCTTATTGAAAACAAGCAGATACAGCAAATAATAAACTGGTGAAACACTGACTGGGAGATATAAGATTAGAAACTGATTTGATTGTGTTGCTGTCTATTTGTCAACTTTCACTTGGACAGACTACCATCAGGTCATGCAAGCGTAGATTTATATGTAAATTCAACATCTTGCAAACATTTTCTTGGTATGACTGATGTGAGATTGCTGCAAAGATAAGGTAATTAAGAAACTCTTTTGATGTGGTATGAAAAATAATATATAAATGGGGAAAAGTCAGAATCATCACAGCGTTTATTTATCAGATTGGTACTAGTGAATTTGGAGGAGCTCTAGGGGTAAATGGAGCTTTTCAGGGTCTCAGATACCTGCAGGACAGAGACACCTCCAACACCATTTTACCTTTTGAAAAGAATGAACAATGTGCAATCTCAAGCTAAATATATAATTTAGAATCCAGTAGTTTTATCCCACTACTCGATGCTGCTGTTTTCTTTTTAAACAGTTATCTTAAAATGCAAATTTGATAGAATGATACAGCATTTTTTTCTATTTTTTTCCCCCCATGTTTGATCTTGTTTGCACATACTTTTCCTGCATCTCAATTGTCAGCACTTGACATTGTCGTACTATATTCCCCCTGATGTCTTCTAACCGCAGAATTTCCTTTATGCTCCACTTTGGTTTTCTTTTCATTTCCACTTCACCTAAATGTACATGTGTTAATTGCTACACAAGGTATTTAAGATTTCACACAAATAAAATTATTGATAAAAGATCTGTATTCATTAAACACCTAAGTTTGATAAATACAGGTCTGTAAAGTGTATTGTTTGTGTACAAACAAGGTCTATGTAACCTCATGCACTGCAACTTGTGGTCCTATGCTGTATAAACTACACTGACTGTTGCATGACATCTCATTATATTACTTCTTTACCTGAAGTACCTCCTTATATTTTACCTTATTTTAGAGGAGGGAGGGGAGGGGAAGTGAGGAGAGGAGCTGCCACGGTTTATTCATCTGTGACTGATGCGCAACGTGTTATGACCCATAGCTGAACTCTCGTCACCATGCAGCCATTCATGACCCACTGAGCCACGCAACGCATACCTGATAGGAATGTTTGTACACAGAAATTACACAATTGTACAAGCAAACAGTCCCTCTCTCATCCTGTTTAACCTCAGACAAAATTAATGGGAGGGAAGCTAACAACTAATGTTGTGCAGAGATATGAACCAGCCTCCGCTCTCCTCACGGTGTACCAGAGACTGTGGAACTTTGCAGTCGTCTCCCTGGGCAACCAGTCATTCACCCTGTAGGAGGATTTAATGTTGAAAACCATCGCCTTGGGCAACCACATTGACCCGAGCATGAGCTGGAGGCAGAGAAGCATATTTCAATCTGTTACCCTTAGCAACACTCACCGCAGTCTCCTGTTGTTGGTGTACACGCCCACTGTAGAGCCGAAACAAGCCCTCCCCTGAGTTGTGAGCTTGTATTAACCTGACAGAATCTCTCCACCCTCTTTTTTTTTTTTTTGATTGCTCTCTCTCCCCGCTTCTGGTTGTACCGATCTTCAATGCCTGAATTTTTTTTGCTGTAGTATCGGTTTAACTATTCCAATGTCCTCTCTTTCTTCATAGTTATGGTGCTGAAGTTACTAAAAAAAAATTAGACGAATTAGAGCTGGTCAATATATCAACATAAAATAATACAATTTATGAGACTAAATATATCCCAGGATCTTGATATTAAAACATCATGATATTGCTAAGGCATTGCCTTTTTCTGATCTTAAAGTCTTTCCTCTTATGAACTAAAACAATTTCCTGACCTTAGTAGACAAAACAAATGTGTATATGATGACTTCTTTGGTCATGGTAGATAGATATTAAACCGAATTCTTTCACAAACTTTTGCTGTGTAAAATCTTGAAGATCTTAATAATATAATTCCGGGGATGATATAACAGATGATCCCCATCACATTATCAACGGTAAATTCTTAATTTATTTCACGTTCTTTGTCAACATCAACCATCCTCGATCAAAATGTAAAATCAAAAACAAGGGCGAACAGGGATTCAGAGACAGCTTTGCCACATGTCTAATTGCAGCTTCTCCTGATCAGATACATAAAGTCAGAGGGCAACACTACTGTGCAAGTAAGACTACCTAATCGTTCACTGATCTGACACACTTTAATAGGCATTACACTGTCCTTAGGGCTCACCGCTATCCAATTAATCTATCAGCCTATTTCAAGGAGGCTCCTGAAGAGTTATCAGTGAATGCCAAAATGGTAGGAACATGAAGGAAGCCTGTTCAGTTGCGGAGTGCTGCAGAAAGATAGAGGAGGACCGTCACTGCTGAAGACAAAAGCCCTGCTTAAGCGAAAGTGTGCTCTCTGAAACAAGTTCTGCAAGGACAGAAGACATTCAATAGTCATGCCAGGCAACACAGCAGTGTGGGAAGCAGGAGGACGCACACAGATGGAGCTTGTGTCGTTGTGCTGTTATTGCTAAATCATCTGCTATGCATGAGGAACAGTGGAGCAACAGACCACAGTGTAGGGTGAGGGTGTGTAGGTGGATAAGAAGGACAAGGACAGAAAAACAGTCACACACGTGAACAGTATGCACTTGCACTCAGCAAATATACAGTACAAGTACAGAGCCAAATCATTTATGCACAATTAAACTTGGCAAACACACATTGTAAAATAGGAACAGTAAGAGAGATTGAGGCAGTGGGCGGGATAATGCTCAGAGCGAGAGACAAACCAAGAGACAGACAGTGGGAGGCGTGAACAGAGATAAATGGTAAGAGACAGAAGAAGTAGGAAGAGGCTGAAGGAGCGATATGGGAAGAGGGAATGGAGGACAGTGGCCAAAGTAATAAGATGAGAAAGAGGGTAACCTTAATCAGCCACTCACCTGAATGTAAACACGCGGGCACAAGCAAACACACACACGGACATATACATTAAACCACACACCAAAACACCTACAAACCTGGTGGGTGTGAGTTTGCACAGCAGTACTCTCTGTTTCATTACAGGCCCATTTTCTCCACCTAATACCCAGAAAGGAGCTGGTGATAAGGACTCTTCTCTGTACACAACATCTCATTTGAGCAGAGGAAATTGGAAAGAAGAGGAGAAAGGAGGAGAGCATGGAGAGGTGAGAAGGGGAGCAGATGAGGGGTAAAAGGACTGGACAGAGGAGAGGAGGACAGTGGAGGCGAATGAATGTTTGCCAGAGCAGAGATAAGCCCGGTCAAAGGTGTGAGTCTGAGATTGGGGGACGAGTGGAGAAAAGAGGGATGAGGAGTGGTGTAGGTGAGGAGAAAGGGAAAGAGAAGAGAGCAGACGGAGGGGTAGATAGAGATAAGAGGACATGGTGAGGGATGCTAAAGAGCAGCGGAACTAATTTTCCTCTACCTCTTTTTTATATTTCTCAGCAGCGGAATGAAAAACGTGGCGTGGGTAGGACGTCATAGCTAAATGGAAAAGGATTAGATTGAGAAAGCAATCACATAGGGGTAAGAGAGGAACAGAAAAGACATATGAAGAAGTGGATGCAACACCAACTCCAGCCACACTATCTAAGGCTGAACTGAGGGTCAAAAGGAAACAAAAACAAGCAGCAGCGATGCACACAGAGCGGCAATAATGCACACGATGCTCACTGCTCAGGACAACAGGCTAGCAGAGCTCCCACTTTGGCCCGTATTGCGGGTCACAAGGAAACACTGGAGAGTTGGGTGACAATATTACTCATAACACAAAATCAAAGGACCCTGGGCTGTGTCAGGGGACATGAGTAACACCAAAAGCCAGCCAAGAGCAGAGCAAAATCTGTGGGGGGGGGATCTTACTCACTACAGCATCTCTAGCCATAAGGAACTCGGCCCAATTTGTATTCATTCGTGCAAACAGGGGCAAACAACCGAGGAGGATAGCAAACACACATGCATACACTGCAGGGTCCCCGCTCTGGGCATGCAAACGCGTGTCAACAATACAGTAGGACCAAGTAAAACAAGCAAACGAGCACACAAGCACAGGAACACACATCAGACAAAAGGAGTGTGGTAAATATTGGAGTCATATTAAAAATTTGCTTGGTGAAAATCAGTTACTGATATGTTTCTTTCAATCCATACTATTCGTTGTAATTTTCTCATAAAGTTTGCACGCCTGGAATATAAGCTTAATATTCTGTTTCCTAAAAAAAGTGTAAAAAAAAAAAAATAATGAAACCTGAAACACATTTTATTTAAAATCATATTCTGTTGGTGAATTAATCCATGCAGTAAATCTAGACTCTTTGCCTACAAACAAATCCCACTGCCATCCTTAGCAGCCTCCACCCATCTGTTCCCGCTCTGTGCAGCATCCATCACGAGGCCTAATGGTGGACCGATACTGTCAAATGCTTACTACTCAGGATGAATTGAGCCCCGACTCGCCACCGTTGACCGGGCTAGCGCTTGACACAAGAAACCAGGTCAAGTTCTCTGAAGATGGAGAGGGCTGCTGATCATGCACGCGCATTCACAAAAGACACATGCCAACAAACTGACTCGCACCCAAATGTGCACACACAGACACACATGAACGCCCATCTGCGTATTCATTTATAAACGTACAACGTATAACATCTTACTGAGTTGCCCTTAGACAATCAGGGAGAGGAGATGCACTATTATTATCAGAGAGCTCCGTGGCATGATTACTGGCTGACAATTACATTAAAGCCATTATTGCCGTGATTCGTTGATTCCCTCTGTGTTTTCTTAGCCAGCTGAAAAGACAAACAACTGGCCGGATGCCCTCAGCCAGTTGAAATGGTTGATTAGAGAAGCAAAGGAAAGAGGGGAATGCAGTGAAATCCTTGATCGAATAATTTGTCTATTTCTCCAAACACACATAAGGAGATTGAGGAAGATACACTGGTCCCCTGTGTCACTTCAGGGACTACTGGGAGACATCAGCTCAGCGCACTATTTAGGCACAATTAGCAACAGAAGGAGAGACAGAGGCAGCTCTTTGTCCTTGCACATTAGGCAGACCTCAAAGTAATTACCAGACCACAAAAAAGATACCAAAGTAGGAGAGAAGTTAATGTAAACTAGACCAGACAAACCAGACCTACAGTCTGGAGGGAAAGAAAAGAATCCCTGAATGTCACTTATAAAAGTAATATACACTCACAAACAGAGATTTTGATGCCTATTTTAAATGAATCAGGGATGCAGACAGCATGTAGGACACGGCTGGCTGGCAGGCAGACAGACAATCTCAGGGAACCATGTTTCTATTCACAAACACACACAAAAGGGGCTTTGGAGAGAGCCCTCGGAGGTTAGGTCTAATCCTGCTCCAACTCTCACGATGCCACTCAGACCTATTGTTCAGTCATGAAAAGCACGGGCAATCTCCATGAACTGATGTGGAAGTATATAAGGGTCAGCGTTGTGTTTGTGCCTGTGTGGGTTTAAGCGCAGAACAAAAACACAGCTGGTTATTTGCGGTTGTGCTGAAGTCGTATTTCATTACCTTCACAGTGTTTGCATCTATATTGCTTGTTTACGCACAAAGACGAAAAAATAAATGATGTTCTCTTCTGTAATTAACACAGTGTATTCATGCTAGAGCGTGTCCTACAAACACAGGAATACAGGAACCCTTTCATTTAAATGGTAAACTTAAAGCTGCTATAATAAATATTTTTGTATCAACTAAATCGATCAAATGACTACATGTATCCAAAAGGTGTCACTGATAGTGAGAAGACGTAGCAGATCTATGAAGCATTTCAGCATCTTTCTACTCATTGTTTTGCTTTTACTGCAAGCAAACTAGCTTGTTTACAGCTTGTTTCCCTTGTCCAGGAGTAGTCAAAAAAAAAAAACATCAATTAAAGCAGGTTTTAAGGATGTTGAAACTCATTATTTCTAACTTATTTAGCTTAAATCAGCTTTGTTAGAACTTAAAAATTATGGATGTGCAACCATTAGGCTTTTGATTGCCTGTTCAAAGACAGGACTATGTTTTAACGCATTTATGACTGTGAGAGCAGCAATGATTTTGCTTTGTTTAACAAATGTATCTTCAAATACTGAGCAAACAAGTCTGTCATGATCTAAGCCAAGGAGCTGTTGCACACAAAAGTCTTGCTAGAACTACTCGAAAGATAAGAAATAAGTAGTTACAAGTCGCAAGTATAAACTTTTCTTTATAATAAAAAATATGAAATCAACAAAAACACAAATATCATGTGATCAGCAATACTGACACAGAATCAGCCAACTTTTACTCTGTAGAGGTCGTGACTGGCGAAAATATGGAGCAATAAGAGATAAGAGAGAGAGCGTTTTTCTCATTGTCTTGGCACTCCAGTGTGTATTGTGACCTTTTAGGACATAATCTGTAAACAGTGTTGTGGACAGAGCACTTCTAACTCCTAAATTGTGTCTTCAAGTTAATCTACATTAGGTTGGACGTGGCCCCAGAGAGTTTGGTTTATAAAAGGTGAATAAGAATGGATGGCTCTGGGGTATCTCTCTCCTCTCAGTAAAGTACAAAGAGCTTCTATTAGCCCTCATGACAATAAGTTTGTGAAGCATTATATGTGATAAGGGTTGAAGTAAAAAGAGAAAAAGAGAGAGAATCAAGCCCCTGAGGCCTCAAGTCTAGACTTCAGACCCAGCACCTCGGTAATCATTTTATCAGTGTTTCATAGTGTGTGTGGCTGTGTGTTTTGGTCCCAGCAGCTTAGGTTTAAGAGTAGTCCCTGTGTTCGCATGCAGCTCCCTGCAGCACCAGCTTGAAGCCAAGGACGTCTGCAGTTGAAGCACTGCATCACTGCTTTTCTTTCAAGATGACAGATAGCCACTAAGTCCAGATCCGCTCTGATTCCCTGCCTCCCTGCCACCCTGGGTCAGGGTTAAGTAATTGGCTTGGCATGGACTGCTCACCTATACACAACTGTACGGTGACACTAAATGGGCAACAGTTCAACATATTGTAATGTTACTATGAATCTTATCATAGCACATTTTAAGTAAATGCCCTTATGGGGTAATTGGTGAGTATGCTTAAAAAATATATATCTGGGAAATCTACTTCTTAAATATCACACATCAGGCGAATTGGCGTAGCGTGTCTCCGGTGGGCAGGATTGCATTAAACTTTTGGCTCCCATCTGAATTGCTGTTCGTCTGAGTTCAAAGCCATCGATTTGCACACCGCCTCCGCAGAGAAAGAAAAAAAGTGCCACATGCAGAAACAAGTCCCCATTGATTCCCTGATGGCATGAAAGGAACCTTGGCACGTATAGTGTGACACAAGAACAGTTAGCGCCTTCCTCTCATGATGGGGGATTTAATCAAATTGACAAGCCAGCAAAACAGCAGCAGAATCACATGATGCAGTTTTCTCATCATCTGTGTACGAAAGGCTGAGGCTGCTCCAGTGGTAGAATTTCACAGACTTTACCTCATTCTGTATCTACCCAGCATTAGCGGATCATGATTTAATTCTTGAGAGCGGTCCAACAGTGCACCAGCAAAGCAATATATGCATAAAAAGAAACTGTTTGTTCATGCACAGTAACATCTATGAAGTCATTAAAACAAGAATGGTGATGTGCCAGCCTTGCATACCGGGGAGCCTGGGTTGATTTTCTATCTGTGATTTATAGATGGTCCCCATCAACATGAGGACAGGCCCGCTGCGGTGCCTCTGAGCAAGGCACAGAATCCCTATCAACTCCAGGGCTGCAGTGCTGTCCTATAGGCAAAAAACGCCCCGATAAAAGAGGTTTAATATTTAGAAACATTCTCTGCCTCTGCTGTCATAGCCTTTCTTCCTGCTGGATCATTAACCTAGGTCAGGCTCCACATTAAACATCGGCTGGTCAGTCTGTCACCCTGGATACCCAGCGCCCTGTCCTAGTCAATGAGCCAGTGTGCTGATAAACGCAAACTGGGACAGTCATCATGGCAGAAATATCGACTGATCAGTGTTTGCCTACAATGCAGCGTGATTATCAAACAGGATTTTCCACAGAGAGAAGCAACCACTGACTTATGTCTGAATGAAGAGTATTGATTTGAAACAAGAGAAAAATGGCTCTTTAAGCTTTCAGGTTTTTGCAGCTTTTCTTTAAATTACCTTTTAATTTTGCATTTATTAAAGCCCATGGCAACGTTAGGACTTTTATCATATCACATTTGAGCTAAAAATGTCACATCTTTAACAAGAAACAAAAGCATGGGTGATGAAAGAGCCATGAGAGCACTGTCATTGTCTCATCTAGCTACCCGTGGTCCTCGGTTACATCATCTGAGTTTCCTTCCTCTGGCCATGTTGTGTTTCTATGCCACCCAATGTGAGGGGGATGGGGTAACGGCGAGGGGCCACAGAGGGCAAACCCAGCAGGGAAATCAGAGCTCTCTTTCTTTGCGTGATTCAATATCACGCTTGCGTACCCATGAATGGATGCCGAGACATTCGAGTTCAGAACCAAGGAATGAGCCGGGGCCTCGTAAGGCTTTAGAGAGGACGGGTCGGCCAGAGCCATGAGACTTAAAAAAACACAGAGTTTATATAGTCAAAAGAAAGAAAAATAAAAAGGGGGATAATGAGATAAAGTGGTTCACAAACAAATATGTTCGGACAGAATTCCAGTAAGAACCAGACTGACTTTTAGAAATAATTAAACGGCACTAAGGGTGTAAACAAAACCCTCATGTCATTCAGTCTTCCAGGAGCAAGATTTCAGAGGACTGCCTATGCCAGTGCCTTTTTACATCCAGGGAGCTGAATACCTTGACCCAGTCTCATCAGAACCCTAAGAAGTGCAGATAAGGGACCTGCAATTATCGCCTGAAGAGAGACCTGTTTTTAAACCTGCAGTTTATTCTACATTCAGAGCAGCCTGCTGTACAAAACCTCTAACCCTTCTGCTCACACTCACTGACAGTCCACACGTCAGTGCACATATCCCTCTGCGCTTGTGTTGCTGCCGGCTTGGCAAGCGGGTAGGAAAGGGGAATTGTGAATTATGAAATTGGATTAAGAGTTCGGGAATTCACTGAGCCCCATATTGTCTGTCAGATGCTCCAGAGAATATTTAGAAGGGAGAATATATTATTTTGGAGAAATGAAATAGGACAACTAGTGAATTGACAGGCTGGTAAAATGTAATAAGTCGGTGCTTTATAGGATGGTAAAGAAAGCGGAGAAACAACTGCCTAGCAGAGTTTACAAAAATAATTAAAGGAAAAACTGAATGAAGAGCAGGTGTATTTACATATACATATACATATACATACATAGAGCGAGAGAGAGAGATAGATAGAAGGATGTGGGGTGTCTGTCTCATGCTGTGCTGCCACTATTTCGCCTTCCTTTTCTATTAGAGTCCAGCAGTCTCAGAAACTCGTTGGATACAACCACATGCTTTCAGAAAGAAACTTGCCTTTGAATATTTGTCATGATGTGAGTGTGCCATGACTGGATGCATTGTTTTGTATGTGAGCAAACTGCCACATTAGTAAAGTGGTAGTAAAAAGCAGTAGCTAAGCATAATGAGAGAATTACCCGCTTTATTTTGCCGCTTGCATTGTAGTCATCACTGATGTTGTCTGCGCCTTTGATGTGTGCCCGAGTAGCCATACAAAGGAAGTGTGTAGACAGGCACGCAAAAAATTATAGTCATTAAAAACACTTCTTGTAACCCCATAAACAACATCACACATACCCACATGCACACACAGCAGTCTAATTACGTGATTTCTTGAGTGGGCTACAAACACGTCCCAACATCTTAGTTCCCAGATGGCCTTAAGATAAATGTTAGTGACCGCTTGATTGCATCTGCGTGTGTCCACAGAGCATCTCCAAAGCAAGGCATGTTACATGTGTCTGGCCCTGAAGCCCTCTGACACACCCATCAGCCTAACCCTCAATTAGTGAATCAGAGAGATTTAAAGAGGAAACACCGGAGGGAACGCTGGGAGGGCCCAAACGGCGATGGCAGGAAATTTTAAATAAAAGTGCCAGAGGGCAAGGAGAAAGAGAGGGGAGGAAGCGTGTTCAGAAAAGTAGCTGATGTCAATTTTTTGTTTTAAGACTTTGTGTGTTGACCAACAGACAATATGTTAAATGTCACATTTTTATTCCCCTTCTCCAGAATAACAAATAAAAAAGCTGCTATTTTGTGTGTTTTAATGCACAAGGTTTGAAAGAAAAATCAACCTGTTAATGTTTTTAGACTCTGAATTCACTGTCAAAATAGCAGCTACTGGAGATTTATCTTGCACGTGTGCCTATTTTGATGTCTGAACATGTACTTTCCTTTTCCATCTCTCTCTCCTTCTCTCACAGATAACTGGTCAAAATATACAGCGTGACAAGAAAATCATACGGGAAGACATCCATCATTGAAAAGGAGAAGAATTACCCAATGCAACCACACAGTTGTCTTTGCAGTGCACAATGCAATGTAACCAGAGATTTCTATTTTGCAAATCCTTTGGTCTTTCTGCTGTCACTTTTATCAGCAGGAATAACGCACTCTTATCCCAGTGCGTGGTTCATCAGGATAACATAGGTTTTATAAGAGAGCCTCTGTTGGGAGGGCAAAGCAGAAAGGATAAGTGAAATTTTCCCAGACTCTGGGACAGTTTGTCAGACAACTTAGGTTTAGATCCAGATTATTGCCTCACGTTCTCTAGAGGTGAAATATTACATCGAGGCAGAATACTCCAAAGCCTTTGTTTTCGGCTGCTGGGCAACAGTGTCAGACAGGCAGAGCCTACTCCTACTTTCCAGAGCTGTTCAGGAGTCAGGGAGTGTGGCAGGTTAAATAGGCTCTACCTCTGATTGTTAATCGGTCACAGGCGGGTCCTGGTCCAAGCCTTAATCAGCTATTAAACACTTTGAGTGGAAAAAAGACTCCTTGTGACACTCACTCCTAGTTTTATGCGGGAGTTCTGTCCCGAACGGGACAGCATAGGACAGCATAGAACCCCGTTCTCCTAAGGTTGTTGAAAGTGATTTTTGGGGAAATGAGGTTAATGACTACCTGAGGGAACAGAATGTGTGGCAGGCTGACAGAAAATGCCACAGAATAACTCTTGGAGCGCCATGGACCTCACAAAATGGCATGTTTCCTTTAACCAGTAAAGTTTGTAAATTTACAATTTGGACTGAGTGAACGTTTCACCCCGATGACTGCCTCCCTACTCTGTATTCTGGTTTGGCCTTATAGCTCCCAGGCAGCGAGATACACAGTATTTCCTCAAACAGAGAACAGCAGTGAGTGTCTGCCCTTTCTCTAGTACTGCTTGACAGGGAAAAACATACGCATAGGTTTGCTAGTTTTCTGAAAAGAGATCTAAGCCCTTAAACATGGTGTATTAACACAGCTGTCTATTTATCTATCTATGCATGCTCGTGTGAAATTTACCTTGGAATTACACATGCACAATATAAGCCCCTGACAATTATTTACCGCTTACCGGTCTTTTTCATGGCATAACAGGATAGTTTTGGTCATAAAAATCTTCATGTTATTCTTGTTACCAAACGGTTTAATTTCGGCAGCCTTAAAATACATGCAAATTTTTCAACAGTTGGGAATCCTTTGGGGAGATTTGTGCGATTTATTTTTGGCAATGGCACTATTCCTTGTTTAACATTTTGGATTATGGGTGTGCGAGGTTGTGTTCTGCTCTGACCTGAATAGAGTGCTAAAGTTGCTGAGGGCGGCAGGCTTGTCTGGGCTAACAGGACAAGGCCATGAGGCCCAACTCCCGGAGATGCTCAGTCAAGTAAAAACAACCACAATGTTTGTGGGATGGTGGACAGGGAGTGGAGCAATGACAGCCATTTTTAGCTTGACTTTTAAACTAGTGTCCACTTCATTCATCTTCTCGAACGGGTTGGGCTGCCACTGCTACGTGTGGGTGTGAGAGTACAGTCTTTTGTGCGTGTATGCGAACTCCGAGCGTGTCTGTCCACAGGGATGTGGTGTCAGACTCAGCTGACTCACATGTAGCTGTGTGAGTCAAGCTGCTGACAGGAAAATGTGGCAGTGGAAAGCTGATATAGGCTTCAGGTAGTTTCACCGTCATTTATATAATGGCTGAAGCACACAGAAACACTTGCACATACACACGCCGCACCTATAGAAATGCACACAGAGCTCATTTGTATGGCACCCCACCTGATTTCAGCTGTATCCAACTGTAACAACTCTATCCAACATCTTTTTTTGTGCGCTCAGCAGGTTTCAGGTTCTCTGCACTGATGGTTACACAACCTCTGTGTCAAATGATTAACAGTGATATAAAAAGCTCTGTTTTATGGCAGTATTCTTTGTGAAAAGCAATAAAGCCACAGTGTGATGTGGCTTAAAGGGTCCATAAGTTTTTAAAATATGTACAGTCCACATTAAGCCTGTTTTAAAATGAATCTCTTGTGGCAACTGGCGTCTGACGATATTTTCCTTCCTCAATTTCTTGGGTCTCCTTCACAGCTCCTGCACCTATTTTCCTCACAGCTGGAACTCAGGGGGGGGGATCCTACAGCTTAAATATGAGGCATGCAGATTCAGCCCACAAATGTGTGTGTGTGTGTGTGTGTGTGTGTGTGTGTGCGCATGTACCCCACAGGTGCGGACTCCCGAAACCCCGGAAGGAATAGAATCTAGGCAGCAAAATAGGAATCCCCTGTAGCATATGAATGAGCAGAGAGTGCTTGAATGAGGGAATGGATGGAACGGAGGGCATATGCGCGCGTGTGTGTGTTTCTGTGTGTGTGTGTGTTTGAGTGCGCGTGGGTACCAGCAAGGATAATATCCAACCCAGGAGGACAGCAGCCTGCAGCGGAGCACAGGCGCTACATTCTACAGACACATCACACACAGGCACTATTCTCACTGCAGCACAGAC
Source organism: Xiphias gladius (assembly GCF_016859285.1). Taxonomy (NCBI): domain Eukaryota; kingdom Metazoa; phylum Chordata; class Actinopteri; order Istiophoriformes; family Xiphiidae; genus Xiphias; species Xiphias gladius. The sequence goes on along the minus strand of NC_053407.1, from coordinate 11,677,833 downwards.
AGTGAGAGGTGGTGGTGGTGGTGGTGGTGGTGAGGGGGTGAGGGTGTCAGAGAGAGAGCTCCCTGTCTTGGCACATTGCAATGATGGAAGGACACCACCTGCAGAAAGGCCAAACCGCAGTCCAACTCCAAACAGAACAGTGGAAAATACACACCGTGGTAAACAGAAAGAGGCAAACAGACTCACTGGAGTCTGTGGAGCTCACTGGACCTGTTTAATATGTCATTTTAAGAACATTAAGTCTATCAATCATCGCTTTCATTGCCCAGCGCTCTGTAATGACCTTAACTAGTGTTGACTGTGTTGCTGTTGAGCAATAATTAGAAATTTTAGCCTTGCAGTAAGGAAAGAGCACATACTGAGGGAGTTCTGGCAACAGCAAATCCACTGAAATCCTGCAAGCACACAAAGAAATGACTTTGGTCAATGAACTCTCTGTGTTGTTCATTAATGATATATTTGTGAAGAAAAAAAGGCAAAGATACGGAGAACAAAAAAAAAATCTAGATTTCGGAGAAACATTGGATGGAGAGACGTGAGAAGAACCAACTCCGCAGACCAAGTTGAAGCTGGGTGAAAATTTGTTGGAGCCGTGTGAATTTCGGCTGACCTCTGGGACCCAAGCGAAACCTATATGACCTGGCTGATAAAATAATACTCAGTCTTGTTACGCCTTTTGCTGGGTGATGTTTTATGTTGTTATAATTTGTCCCACATACTTCTTATTTGACAGGAACAAGAGATCAGACTTTTCTCTTTTGCCCACTGCATTCAATCATAATGTGTCAAACCCCTGCAGCACACCACCATATGTGCCACAACCTCACTTTCCTTTCATTTCTTTCTCACATAAGTGCAGTAAATTGCACACACAGTAATACACTGCACCTATCTAAACACTGGCAAACAGGAAACCATCAATGCAAGTGAATTGACACAAAAAGAGCAAAGACAGCAAAGATGGCGTGGACAGTCCATACTGTGCCATATGTTCAGGTAAACACAGCTCTTAACAGCAATCTGAAATTATATTAAACTTAACCCAACTGAGTGAGGCCTTCACCTGCACACTGAATGAGTGTGTCTCCATCTGATCAGCCTAATAAACAGAGTCAGGTTGCGCATGTGATGACTCCGTTTGTAAGAGCAGAACTCTGACTTAACTGAGACTTGATTGGATGATTTTGTTTTTTCAGAGCACCAGCAAGCGAACAAATTATTCCTCTATGTGTCCACATCTATTGTGTGTGTGTGTGTGTGTGTGTGTGTGTGTGTGTGTGTGTGTGTGTGTGTGTGTGTGTGTGTGTGTGTGTGTGTGTCTGTCTGTGTGTACGCGCGAGTGCACATTTCATCTGACAAATGTGCGGGCTGAAAGCAGATTAGTATGAAGAGGCAATATAATCAACATTCCTACAATTCTAAGCATGAGAGTGAGATAGGGAGGAGAAGACGAGGCCTATTCTATGTTAACACACTGGACGGACCCTGTTTGCAGAAGCCAAATCCAGAGCCAAATCACACTATCACTCTCTCCATCAATACTAGGTAGGAAACTGTTGTTAACAAAAATGTATCTTCTTTTCACTCCTTCATTTACCCTCAGACACAGGCACACAAAAATTATAAAAAGGTACGTGGAGCTGCAAAACTGCAAAATTTTAAACCCGATAGGAATCTCCATACTACGCTGGGTTTTAAAAAGATGCTTTCACTGCAGCTGTCACTGATACTGACTGTGCAAGAGGTGTTGACGCAGTTTGTACCCCAAACATACTGCACAGTCAGCAGAAAAAAAAAGAAGAAAAAAAAAAAAACTTTGATAAGGGCATTTGTGCATTTGTGACAAGCTTCTACAATAATGAGCATTAACTCGGCAAGCAAAATAAACTGTTGAAATCATGAAATATAGGTGAGTTACATGGGCACACTTTGTCGTCAAAGTGATTGGGCTTGATTCAATCTAATTGCAAAGAACAGAGAGGCTCTGAGATAGAAGTGGTGGAGACCCGTGATGTAGCTGCTAAGAGGTTTATTTCCAGAGAGCCATGGCGGGTGATGATGTGGAATGCTGCAGTCCACAGTGGGGTCTGAGGGAGACCAAAGCAGTTAATCAAGAACAAAGATATTAAAAAAAAGGGAAAAACCCGCAAAGACTAAAACAGATGAGCATGACACCATCACAGTATGGAGGATTTATGGAAGTACCTTTTATTTAATTATGAACAGGTAATGATGGCTACTGTTAGGATGAAAACTGACCTTTCTGGTGCAGGATGGTCTCACTGTATGTGCAGTATGTAAATATAATACTTTTATTGACATTCTACTCGTTCATGTGTCCAAAAAAAAAAAAAAAAAAAAAAAAAAAACACATTTATGAAATGTAGTTGTTTGTTGTTCTTTCTATTATACTTTTAATGCCCTATAATGTGTTTGCATAAAAAAAAAAAAACATGCAGGAATTGTCATGGAGTTGACTTTACCGTCCTTTTAATGTGAACGTATTCCATCCTGCGCTTAGTTTCTTTATATTTTTGAGGAGGAGAGAGCCAAGGAACAAGCCTTTTGTTGTACAGAGCCGACTATATTATTTTACATGCACAACACAATAAAACTGGAATTTCAGGTCAGTATGTGCAGCATGCCAACTCATCCCACTAACAAAATCATATACACAACCTTGGCTAAATTAGGAAACCAAATGTTTATCTGGGTTTTCTTTTCATGTATATGCAACTATAAATGTGTACACATATATGTAAACACATCTATAACTTGTCCGACCCACTTTTAACGAAGTACATTAGAAATCTTGCTCTATTCTCCAGCACTCAATGAATACAAGGCCTTGACTGTTCTCTCTATTCTCTGGAAAACAATCAGAAGGTCAGAAAAAGCACTAGACCGATGTATTATACCCATCGGCTCATTGCCAGTCCTTCTATCCTCCCCAGCAATGTAAAAACACCTCATTTCCACTGCCAGGGCGGGTAGCAGCAGCATTTTGACAGAGAGATAATAGAGTTGAATTGTCTTGCTTTGCTAAGGAAGGTGAATCTCCATGTCAAATGCAGCCAGATGAAAAGCTTGCATTTGTCCCACATCTCATTTGTAGGTGTAAAAATTGATCTTAAAAAAAAATAAAATAAATAGAGGGTGGCATGGATGTGTCATTTTATGGAGGAAAGAAGAGCCTGAGAACCAAAAAGACAACAAAGATGAGCAACCAAGCCAGAAGGAAATGTGAGATAAGAGGGCTGAGGAGGCGGTGGGAGAAAGTGTGGCGACATTAGATATACAATGGCCTCTCTGTCAGACCATCTTTTAAGAATGTCGCCTCTGTGCCATCATGTAAACGAAGCCATTAAGCAATCAGCACAGATGTAAATCCCCAATGCTGAGCAAAACTCAAGATAACCACAAGCACGTCCATGCTTCACACACTTTGCCTCTAAACACTGCTGTCCTTTGATACAATTTAGAAATATATTCAGATAATAAGCCTCAGGTGCTGTTGTCAATCTGTTATTTGTTGCTGATCTTTTATATCCTTTCACTTTATAGCCTTTAAGTTCAGTTTGTCCTTTCGTCACCATTTGCTGCTTTCCATTGCTGTGAAGAATGTTGCCGCTGCCTTAGCACGTCATCAGCAACGTTGCAGAGTGAACAATACAACTGTCCAGGCCATCAGAAAACTAATATTTCTCGCACAACGGAGAAGAAGTTCTACGGTGAAGAGTGTCACAAGAGGAACAGTGGAATGGGAAACTAGTCTATCTACTGTATGAGGTAATATTTTATGTGAGGGTCTCATGGTACATGTAAAGTTGTGAAAAAGGATGTGTAGCAAAAGATGAACCTCAAGCTAGAGATTTCAGATTTTATAACTTACCAAGTTGGATCTCAGGAGGCCAGCATTACTTTTTGCCCAGGAGGAAAGAATTTATAGCAGTGCCCTTGGCTGCAGCTATCATCATGTTAGATAGAGAATACTGCCTGATATACTGTACTTGAGACGAAGTCAATAAAGGCTGAGATTTAAGAGCGATTTTCTCATTGGTGATTTGATGAACTGGCCCAAACCCAGCCATGTAATTGGTAGAGGCTCAACCTGAAGGTGAGAGAAGTGGCCTTTCCTGGATGTCTAGCCAAGGTAGAGAAAAGTCTAGTTCGGGCACTTTTGAACCTTTTATCTGTCTCAAGTCAAGAACATCAACAGTGTCATGGGAGGCAACTTTAAGAGTTGGAGAAGTAACGCCATTTAAAACCATTTTGCTCTTTGTAAAATCTTTGATGCTCATAATTTTCCAAAAACATGCTGCAGTTATAACCTTCTTTTTGCCTGCAACTATTCCCCAGAGCAGCTGCCACAAATACAAACTAAGCTATTAAAAATAAAATATTGTCAGTAAAAGAGGCAACAACAAAAAAAAAAAAAAAAAAACTTTTACTGATCAAAAGATTAATAGCCGTGATTTTCTATCAGCTGGTTTATTGTGATTGAGACTCAGACAAGAGGGATAAACAAGAATTTGAGTGTGGTACATTGAATGCTAAAACAGGGTATATAATTACGGTGAATTATATAGAAGTTAAATTAAGGAAGAAACGTCAAAATTCAGTGCACACTGGCAGGGCTCAAAGCAAGTATGCACTGTTATACAAACACAAAAGCAGCTCCAGAATAAACAGGAAACTTTCCTCTTCTCTTGAATATCTTTCCTCATGACTGGTCACAATAGAAAAAAAGAGAACAGTGTTTGACAGTCCTCAGAGAGCAATGCCGCACTCCTTCACAAAGCAGCTCACATGGTAATCAAGCTGGAAAGCAGGCCTTTGAGACGCATAACAAAAGAATGACAAAGTGCAGCCCTTGTTCTTGCTTTCTTCTTCCGCCTCCTCCGAAACTCCTACGCTTCATGCAGAGAAATAAGATAAAGATGGAGACAGACAGATGTAAAATACAAATTGGATGGCAGGTGAGATAGAACCAGATGGAATGTAAGATGGGATAAAATAAAAAAAAATAAAAAAGCTACAATGATAAAATAAAATAAGTCAAGAAGCGAAGATACACTATCCAGCTCAACTAACTAATGCTAAAACACTATGAGAGTTTCACATTTGGATGCTCTCAGCAGGGGAGCCCCGTCAGACGTGCTGTTGAGCAGTGGGGAACCTTATCACCATCACATCATATTCTAGGTGTTTTCTTTTAGATTTAGAGCTAGATATAAAGCGCAGGATTTGGTTTTATCTAAAAGGCAACCTGACGTGTTAGTGAAAGCCCTTAAATGTCAAAGTTAAGGAAACTTCCAACTCCCCCCTCACTGCTCAATTTTACCCAACAAACTTTTATAAATGGAGATGAATTGTTATCCCACCTCCAGATCTGATTCCGCAAACATGTAAATATTCACAAGTGAGTGTTGAGCAGTGAGAATGTCCAAGATGGTGATTTCAAAAGAAAACATGAGTGAAAGGGAATACGAGTGAAAACTACAGAGAGAGATGCACACAGGGACAGGCAAGTTACGGTCAATCTACTCCCTTATATCAAGGGTATCCATTTCTATGACTTTTCAACAGAGCTGTAAAAAAATCCACAAAGCTGATTACAACCAACATCTTTGTCCCAAAAAATTCTGCCTCCTCTGTCTCTCATGTTTGTCAGTCCCTCTCCTCTGACCCTTTCTGTCTTTGCTGCGAGCCAGCACAGCCTCGAGGCGTGGTGACCTTTTTCCCCATTAACCACCACTACAGAAAGCTCATTCTGAGCAGCAGGGAGCGCACAAACACACACTCTTTGATGATTGATTGAAATCCTGCAAGGTCTGGATCACTTACAGTAAGGCAACACCAGAGATTATACAGCCCAGCGCTGCGTAGAAACCCTATGAAAGAAAATCCCTTCTGCAGAGGTGGAGAGTAAAGAGCGGAACCGAGCCTGAGCACGGGGAAACTGACAAATCCCATCATGACAAGGATCATGATCGTCTACAGTCGATACTCCCACCTGAAATCTGTCTCTCTGCCCTCCCTCCTTTCTCCTTCACTCTCGGACTGTTTCTCATTTCTTAAAACTCACCACCAAATCACTCTCCGCTCTCTGATTCACACTCCCCTCCTCTCTCCCTGAAGTGTCCCAGTAGATTGTCCAAATTGTGTGGTTTTTATGACACTCTACCGAGGATTCTGGTCTTAATTAAATCTTGATGGCATTTTTAACAGTACGATTGCTGCATTATTAGACACCCCTGCTGTATAAGCTGGCTGCATCTGAAGGGCTTTCCACAGTTAAGTTCATATGTTGTGTACACATCCACGTAAGGAACCAAAATTCCATATACAAACAGATTACACTCATTGTGCACTGTGAAGGGCTAGGTTTATTATGAGTCACAGCCACATCCTCTCCTGATGCATCCTGCTGCATGTCCCACCTGTTGCCTGAGAAGGGTGCCCTTCTTCTGCCCTGTCCCTCCTTCCCAAATGTTCATCCCCCATTCGCAGCAAACGTGCCAGCGGGCAGACAGTACCATCATTCAGCTGCTTCCTCTTCTGCTCGGCTAAACACTGGGGCTAAAGTGCAGACGGCAGCGAGATCGGGGAAGTGCACACTCACAGACACATGCAATAGCACACTTGCAGAAAACAAACTACATCACACATACACATTTCCCTCTCACTTACACTAAATCTTTGTTTCACTCACTTACTCTCTCTCTCGCACACAGACATGCGCACACGCACACGCACACACGCACACACACACACACACACACACACACACACACACACACACACACACACACACACACACACACACACACACACACACACCTCCTGCGGCAAAGCAGTGGCTGTGGGCCAGAACTCTCATCTGCATGGGGCAGAGCTGGTACCTTGATGGTGGCTTGTTAGGCAGGCCAACACAAATTCCATTAACCCTGAGGTTAACGCACTCTGGACCTGTGTTTTTCCAACGCTTTTCCTCACCTTCCAATGTAGCCTAGTTTCTCAATCCTAAAGTTAGGTACGTAAGTATTTCGACAGTGACACAATTTTGCCTCTGTACATCACCACAATGGATTTCAAAAGGAAGCCATCGAGATATGTTTGAAGTGTAGACTTTCAGCTTTCAATCAAGAGGTTCAAGGGGTTTAACAAAAATATTGCATTCCAGTTAGGTGTTGATGCAAATGAAGAAGGCCATCATTAGGCTGAAAAAAACAAAACAAATCTATCAGACAGATGGCAGAAACTTCAGCAGTGGCCCATCAACAATTTGGTACATTCTTAAAAAGAAGGAATGCACTGGCGAGCTCAGCACCACCAAAAGGCCTGAAAGACCACCGAAGACATTTAAAGAGGATGATCGTAGAATTTTTTCCTTGGTGAAGAAAAACCCCTTCACAACATCTAACCAGGTCAAGAAAACTCTTGAGGGGGGCAGGTGCATCATTGTCAAAGTGTACAATCAAAAGAAGCCTTCAGGAATGTAAATACAGAGTGTTTACCATAAGGTGATAACCACTGGCAAGATCCTTTTGACAGAGGAAACCAAGATTAACTTGTACCAGAATGATGGGAAGAGAAGAGTATGGAGAAGAAAAGGAACAGCTCATGAACCAAAGCATACTGCATCATCTGTCAAACATGGCGGAGGCAGTGTTATGGCATGAGCATGTATGGCTGCCAATGGAACTGGGTCACTGGTGTTTATTGATGATGTGACTGCTGATAGAAGTAGCAGGATGAATTCTGAAGTGTATAGGGCTGTACTATCTGCTCAGATTCAGCCAAATGCTGCAAAACTGATAGGATGGTGCTTCATAGTACAGATTGATAATGACCAAAAACATACTACCAAAGCAACACAAGAGCTTCTCAAGGCAAAGAAATTGAATATTCTTCAATGGCCAAGTCAGTCATCTGACCTCAACTCAACTGAGCATGCTTTTCACGTCCTGAAGACAAAACTGAGGGCAGAAAGACCCACAAACAAGCAGATACTGAAGGCAGCAGCAGTAAAGGCCTGGCAAAGCATCTCGAGGGAGGAAACTCAACATCTGGTGATGTCCATGGGTTCCACACTTCAGGCTGTCATTGACCGCAAAGGATTTTCATCCAAGTATTAAAAATAATCCATATATATATTTATGTTAGTTTGTCCAATTACTTTTGAGCCTCTGAAAATGAGGGCCTATGCACTATGTGCACATGTATATGAGAATGAGCAAATGCACAAATATGACAACATGTGCAATGAAATGTAAGCAAATGAATATATACATAAGAAGAGCATGAGGTATTATTTCACCCCTCTTAATCCTTCTGTTGTCTCCAACTCCACCAGGCAGGTCCTACAATAGGCATGTTGAGGATGCTGCAGTGCGATTTGTTATGGGGACATCCGTCATCCTCCTTGAGGAATTACCCACAGACGGAGATTTACTGGGTTGGTTAGATAAGCTGTGGGGCAGATTCATGGTTGAGTCTGTCCCCATCCCTGCTCCCCAGCGACAAGCTAACAACGGACTGACTGCCACATGTGTATGCTTTTATGACACAACCTTTTAAATGAAATAAGATGTCAAAGATACAGTCGCTGCAAATTAAATGACTGTTTCATATATAATGAAGTTTCTCTATATGAGTATTGTTAAATTTAATTATTTCTCAATGATTGCAGAAACAGACATATGGATTATAAAATCCACTTTTCTATCATCCGGGTTTCTGCAGCAATAACTTCTGTCTGTAAATTGATCTATATGCTTACAGTACCGAATTGGAAATTGGAAATAGTGCTGTTAAGCCAGGAAAACAGTATGGCACTAAAGAATATAAATCACCACATTAGTACAGCTAAAATTTCAGAATTCACTCATTTTAAAACTTTTTAGAATATCTGATTAACAGAGGCCCAGCATTCCTAAATGGAAGCAATATTTAAAAGTCGCACCAACCAGCTGGGTTCACACGTGTCCCAGGTTTAACATGCCGAAACCACTTTGTTGATGCAGACTTGCCGACTGCACACACACTGGGCTCAGTGCTCCTTTAAAAGCAGCTCAATTCAGCTCTGTCAGAAACACACCTAAGATATACAAAATGACCGTCTTGGAAATTGCTTTTTACTAAGCATGTAGGTTTGTTTGTGTCTTTTTGTTCTGTTCTTCCCTCTTCCATTAAAAAATGTTCCATTTCATCAAAGGTGGAAGTGGGAACCAGGCAACTGCATTATTCACAAATCTGAAAAGGTAACTGACGATATTAATTGTTGCATGAATAAATGATAACACGAAAAGGTGCTGTGTATGTGTTTAACCTCCTGCACACACTAAGGTGGTGTCTGTTACAATTTTGCTGCCAGTGTTTCCGGCGCAGGTAAAGCTGACTGACCGTGAGAACCACAGGAGCTAAAATTAGGGAAGGTGACATCGGAGGGCATGGTTACCATGACAGCGAGCCAGCCTGAGGGCGCTGCTGTTGAGAGACAACAACAAACCAAATCCAACTGGATAGTGAACTGCAACTATATCCAAGCGTTTGAATGTGTGTGGTTCTTTAATTCAGTTTTAACTGTCCCTCTCTCTAAGAGAATATTACTACAATACAGTGACACTGCATCCACAAGTTGTGTCTGTTTTGTTTTTAGTCTCTCAGCGGATATTTAACGCACTCCAGTTTCCTCAAAACCTGTGAAAGCATTGGTCTTGATGAAATCAACTCTGAAACATCTCACCAGCCCAACACCACACGCTCCTCTCCCATATGTTGTCTCCATGGGCAACCAAGCAGCCAATCTGTCGAGGCCCCTGAGACTTCCCCTCTCTGACTTCCTCCTTATCCCTTCAGAGCAGTGATGATATCAAGTGCAAGTGTGTATTGTGGGCTATTTTACAAATATATAGGAAACATATTTGTGCGTTTGGGTGGGGGTAGTGGAGTGTTTATATGCATATGTGTGTGCTTCCACATGTGTAATCACAGTCAATCAATAGAGGCCTGTATGCAGCCAGCCTCCTCCTCCTCCTCCTCCTCCTCAGTGGACCTGTTGATGCTGGAAAACAGGGGGGCTGTTGTACAACTGGGTGGCCGCATAAATGTGGCACTCATCTAATATGCACCGCAGCGCTGCCTGCCAACATACTTCCTCATTGAAATTCTGATTAAATAAGGCCAGTCTGGTCAGTGCGCAATCTGAAAACTATTTAATTATACCTTTTTTCGGCTTTCCCCATCATCACAGTCACAACAGCTACCTTGGCTTTTAAGAAAAATAAAATGAATGCCCTAAGAAACACCCACAGCACAGATGTTTTATAGGAAAGGAAGTTACTTTAACTTTTAGACTTTTGTTAAAAATCTGCACCCTGTGCCCAAATAGTCAAGTTCCTCACTTCTCAAACTATCGTTCATGTATGCCATCATTTGCCTGAGATTAGATCTCCTTCTCTCCTATCTCACTTTCTGCTTTCTACAAATCACAAAAAGGTGAGTGAACTGAATCACCATTCTATCACAAGTCTATCACACAGCTCCATCCTGTACTGAATAATTTAGTGGCAGAAATGATGGCCCATTTCAATATGGCTGTGACTGGCTTAGTGCTCTGAATGATGACAGTTCTGAATCAAAATGACCCGATGACACTTCTGTGTGACTGATTTCTATGCATATCAACCAAAGTGTGATATTAATGACCACATGACTTCTGAGTACTGATGTGTTTGTAAACAGGCTGGGTGAGCGATGTAATGGCTCATTTAGACCGAGCAAAAACCCTTTTAAGACAGGATGTAAACATGACTAGCCAGGTAAAAACATTAACATTCCTATTTAAGGTGGGTCAAGGCAATTAACACTTGCCAGGAGTGATTTTCTTTCAACGCAGCACTCACAGACTTGTCAGACAGTTCACAGTGTCACTTTCCATTACCATTCCATGAACAGATTCCCATATTTGTGTCTTTTTTGCATATCCACCAGGATGCACATAAGGACGCACATACACATTACTGCCAACTGCAAAGGTAACAGCAGGTGGATGTAATGTACCAAAAAAGGTAGCAATGCCCAGATAAAAGGAGAAGAAGGTCACAGCAAACTGGTCAGTGCAGAGCAAGTTACAAAGCAAACTATTTTAAAATGTTTTATGAGGTAGTAAATGTATTCAGCAGGTTTGTTGAGATACACACACTCAGTGAGAAAAATTGATCGTATACAAAACCATGTTTCTTTGCCATGGGGGACTCCACAGGGGTGCCATTAAAAAAGGTGCTATATGTACGTTTTCTCTGCCATCGAACATGGCTTCTTGCTTGGAGCAGGTGGGGGTGATGGTGCTTGCCAAGAGCTTCAGCCATCGTTGTGTTTACAATACAAGAGGTTATAATACGCCCTCTGAGCAGCACTACTTCTTCGGGACAGCGTGTACACTACAGTGACTCGCTATTGGAAAATGACAAGACAGGCCGGCTGAGCCAGGGCTAGCTCGTTAGTATGCTAACTGCAGTAGAAGAAAAATAGAATAGAATATTCTAATAGAAAAATAAATAAAAACAAGGGTTAACACTGGCATTGTGTTCCACCGCTGGAAACAGCTCTTGGTGAGTAAAGGAATAAAGTGTGATGCTGTACTCGCAAACAGCTGTTAACGCTAACGTTGGCTATGTAGCAATAGCGAAAACTTACAAAAAGCACCTTGAAGAAGGCCTCTTCTCCAAGTTTCAGGCCTCTGCTTCCTCATTATGTTGAGCCAGTCAGACAACACAGGAGCACACTGAGGTGAGTACAGCTAAGTTTGAAACACTTCATAAAATCATCTGCTGTCAACGGTCTCCGACACGCTTCCCTAATCATCATTCACAATTAGACAGACGCAGCCTCAATGGGGCACTTTAAGACAAGATGTTTATTTCTCATGAGTCTGCTGGTCATATGCCAGAAAGAAATTGTCTAGTGGATGAAGTACTAGTAGCAATCTGTCTGATACGTGTGCTTTCCTGAAAGAGAGGATTTAGTTGTGATAAATCTAATTTCCTCCAAGATGAGGACAAGCGGAATGGAAATTTGACAAATTGTCATTTCATATTCAAATAAGGGAGGACTCAGGCCAAAAATGAAATTACATTATTTCTACCTGCCCTATCTCGGTGCTAAGAATCAATGAAGATTCTTGCGTGAACAGAATACTACCAGCCTGATATGAATATTTACACACTTCATAGAGCCCCATATTCAGTAATGACTACATCTCACTTAGAAACCCTTGGTGGGAGAGGGGACGTGTTATTCTTAAGAGGTTAAGTGAGCTGACCTGCTCACATGCCTGCCCATTGGAAGACAGTCAATTAGACAAACAGACCAGCACAGCACAACAGCTTCCTTCCTCATCAGACGGTTGCGAGGCAGACAACAAAGCTGAATCCTTAAAATGAGGAACAAAGTAATATCAAAAATGATCAGCGTATGTGGGCTCTGCGATGAACGCAAGGGTCTGTCATGCTCTTGGGCAAGTTAACACAAGATCAGCAGCAACTTTGTGGGCAGCGAAACCACACAGGCTAAAGAACGCACAGTGCAATCTGCCTCTACTTTAGTGGGAGCGCAGGGAGTAGATAAAATATCATGACCACCTGTACAATGTAGTGCCATGCTACACAATAGCCCTGCAATAAATTAAGCTATTATGAGGCTTATAATGTACATTTTTTGTTCACTTTTCTTGAAACAATATAAGAGATTTAACATACCACATATAAATATGGAATCCACTGCAAGGATACTGTGTTGGTCTGCATTTTTACCCTAAATCCTGACACAAACTCACAACTGACTTAAGCTGCAGTTTTTTCGAATTGCAACAAGCCAGAGTGACAGCCTTCAGCCCTCCATAGGATTCAGGTCTCTCGTCCTCAGAAAACTAAATCTAGTCTGTTTCTGGGCAAAGCCCCCCCCAGATAAGATCGCAGACAATGAAATGATCCCGGTGTGTCAGTGCATCAGGCGTGTATGTGTGTCCGCGGCTTCTACTCTTCAAGGACATCATAATCACTGGGTATCACTTTACATGGACAGCTGCAAGAGATAGGGTACACCACCAACTCATGTTAGATCTGTAGTAGGTGATGATAAATTACATCATCCAACACCATTTTTTTTTTTTTTTTTTCTCATTAATAGTTGTTTTTCCTGTATATTACTCGGCATCATCTTCTGTTACAGCCAGCCACTCGTGCCGTGCACAGTGGATGGACGCAATACAGTTTGGGTAATAAGAAAGATCACGGCAGCAGGTGGAGATCTGCCTCCCCCCCTGCACTGCCCACCCCTTAATATTTTTCTAAGTGTGACTGGCACGCCTGTGACCTCTGAAGCCACCTTCATGAACAGCGCTTTGACTGTTAATGCTGAAGGCGGCGGCCTGGCTTTGGACCTGGCCCGAGACCGCGGTGCTCTTTTACTCAGCCTGGAGAAGGAAACGACTGTTAATTTATGAGACACGCTGCCGCTCTGCGTTACTTCTTCTTGTGGCAAGTCCAGTCCTCACCGCCAAAGCAACCAAGGGAAAACGATCAGTACGTGATAGTCAGGAGGGCAGTTGTTTGAGGGACACATTTTTCATAAATCCGGGCAACTAACAATGTTTATATTATGACTTTATGTGTCTGTAGTGTTTATACTAACGTCATCATAAGTTATAGTATGTGACACCTATGATTTTTTTCCCTGTAGGACTTGCATCTGTTATTATGTCTGCTACTGTGGTGATTTTATGGTGGCCTTATCATGCTTTATGGCATTATTATCTCCTGTGATGTCGCTTTAATATTCCTATAATATTCCTGCAGGAGCTCAGTGTACTGAATGGTGACTTTATAGTGATGTTACTCTAGTTTATGGTATGATCTCCTGAGGTATCACAACAGTATTCATATGGGGGAGTTAAATGTCCTCTTAGATGTCTTAAGGTACTGTTAGTTTTTATCCATCAGGGCAAAAGACGAGACCCTTTTCACAAAACTTGAAAGCGTTATACGTAAGATGAACAGACAAGGTTTCTCTCGGGACTGCCTACCTTTCCCGTAGTTGAAGTGGAGTTTGATGGTCTTGCCCTGGTTGATGTGCAGGTACGTGAACCACACGGCGGAGGTGAGCAGCACCAGCAGCAGCAGGAGCTTGAACTGCTTCCGGATCTTCTTCACGGGGAAGCGCAGCATCCTGGCTCGAACATCCTCCGGTGGCCGCCCGGTGAAGAGTCAAAACGGGTGCGGAAAGTGGTCGTCCGGGCGGCTACTGCGTTTCGTGTCTGGCTGTCCGCGGCTGTGCTGACGGGCTACCTCCCCCCGGTCACAGCGACCGCATCCCAGGCAGCCTGCGCGTATACAGGGAGTGTTAACTACAGCCCGGAGGCGCGTCTCGCTCCCCCGGATCCGCGGAGTGACAGCAACGCCAAACTCTCGGTATCCTCAGATCTGGGTCCAAACACCTCCGTGGCGGTCATTGCTTGTGCATGCAACCCGCCCCCCCCCCCTTGCCCTATGAATAGCGTGGCTTGTGAGCAGGCTCCCCTGCTTGAGTTTTCCAGGCGGCTGGGGGGGCGGGCAGGGGAAAGGCTGCAGATCAAAAGCCGCCGAGTTCAGTGAAGAGTGTGACCAAGGGGGACAAAATAGCAGTCCGGCGCTAATCTACACAAATCCGCTGTAGCTCAAGCCTTTGCTGACACCGCGACGCTGATTCTTTTATCGGCTACTCGAGGATCATCCGCAGCCATGGGTTTAAACGCAAAGTATCAGGGAGCGGGGAGAGAAATTTTAGTCTCCGCGCGAGGAGAGGTGATCGGACACGGTGCTGCCACACTGGACCCTTCCTTCAGAGAGACAGTTTTCCTGCCGAACAGGTGGACGATTCAATCTTTCCAAATGAGTACAAATGAAATTAGAGGGGCCTTCGGAGAAATGTGACACAGGCTACTGCCGGTCTGCTGGGTGGCAAGTGTGAAGGTAACCGGATCAGGGAAAGGTTAAGGTGGCGATCGACCAAATGTCACAGCCCTCCGCGCTCCATCTATTGTTAAACACAGCCGAAACTGAGACTCCGGCTTCCAATCGAGGGGCAGCGGATTCAGATGGAGCGCGTTTTTTTTTTTTTTTTTTATTCAAGCCCCGGGAGAGGAGGGGCGATCAGCTGTCATCCCCATACTCGGGTGGGTTTGAAGCCCCGCGACGGGTAAATATTGAACCGGTGTAGACTAAAAACTGCGAACGCTCCATGGACGGCGTAACAACAAAGGTCTGATAGAAACACTCAGATGTGACTTTGCGATTGGAGGTTGAGGGACCGGATGCCCATGTGCTCCGCTGTCTGTGTCCTCGTCTCACGGCAGGTGCATTTTACCCGATTGTCCCGAAGTACCTGCGTTGTCCGAGCCCCCCGCGCGTACCACGGTGATCACAAACAAAGAGCCACATCCGGACCAAACAAACACACACACGGGTGTGAGGCGCTAACAGCGACGCGCTGCCCTGTGTTGTTATTCTGTTATGAGCTTTTTTCCCATTAAAACGCCGAAACAGCGTCGTCCGACCCGCCTGTCGCCGCGCGCGGGGAGAAAAAACAGCCGAGCTCCGGGAAGGGTGTCGCGGGCGAGCCGGCAACAAGCTGTGATGAGACCCGGAGAGGACATGGTTTTGTTTTGCTACAATGAAACACGTAAGGGCTTCTCCTTTCACTGCACAGCTCCGTACGCCCATCAATCGAGCATCTTAACGGTGCGGCGCAACCGAACCCGGGCGGGCGGGAGAGTGACAGGGGCTGGCATCCAATCACAACCCCGCAGAGTGTCTCGGCGGAGGCGGGACGAGAGCGTTCGCACTCGCCGTCGCTTGGTACTAGTTCGACCCATCATCCAATAGCTGAACGCAAAGCCTGAAACTTGTTAAGCTCTCCTATTGTGCCCTTTCCCCTGAATTCAGAGTCGTCGTCGCCCCCCCCCCTTTATTTGATTATCAGTGATTAGTCAAGTAATGAAGAAACAACTCAAAAAAACTGAACTACCGTAACGTGCAATTACCTGAAACACCATCTGTGCACAGAAACAATCGTTTTGTGCAATCAGCGTTGGCCTCGTCCATCTAGAAAAGTTGGTATTTGTATTCCTTTATTTAAAATTTGTATTTCTCGATTTCTCCCGGGGACGCTCGGAGCGGACAGTCCACCCAGTTTTCGAACAATTCAACCTCAGTCTGATATACAAGACAAGGTGATAGCTAAACATTCTTCCTTCTATAAATTATTTGGGAGACTAAAATAGCATTTCCCGGACGGACTTTGCGGTAGTTACACATCAAGTGGCCGTTGTGCCGTGTGGGGCGACACCCCGCGGAAGCGCTCGGGAAGCGCGCCTGACTTGCCGCCCACTGGTCAAAGATAGAAGCGCAATCACCGCATCAAATGGGGACGAGCGAGTCTCTGATCGTTGCTGGCCTTATCGTTGAGGCAAGGTCGGTTGTGTTTAAACGCGACCTCTCTTATGAGACCGAATACGTGTGGAGCAATAATAAGATTATATGCCTTTCTCCCCATCCGCAAGTGAACAGAGTCGTGGTCACATGCGCGCGTGGTTTTTTAGCACACCCGCATGGTCCTGAGAACATGTCAGGTCAGGGATGGAGAATGAAAACACCTGTGGGGGTTGAGCCATGGGTATGCAGGGGCTTTCAGATAAAATGCGAGAAAAGAGGACGAAACCAAATGTGGGAATGACGTAAAAGGGGCCTTTCGCGTAACCCTCGAAGAACAAATCTACCTTTTAATATATCACTCACTTTAGGTTGACAAAATGCTTCCAACATGTGGTTTATCCCCAGTTTAATACATATCCAATCATCCAGCTGCGGCTATGGTTTACTATTGAATGCAATATGAATTTAGATGGGAAAGGCTCAAAGGACACGAAACCTGGCCTATAAGAATAAGACCTCAATTTAGTTCATCCCATCTGCGCTTTCTGAATCAGTTGGACCACAAACCATAATCCTCTGTCCTCCGTGGATTAATAATGTAATCTTCCGAGCAAACACTGAGCGTAAATGAAATGCTTAGGTATTCAACTGGGCCATATTGAAATGAGTACTTAGTGAATGACCTCCGCCAAACATCGTTTACACTATAAACAAAAACTTCACAGCATTCACCTTGCTTGGGCTGTTGCAGGAAAAACTGAGGGTATTTCATCACACACACTGGGTTTGAAAGTCATCCAAAGTGTGTAATCATAAAGTTTCATGTACTGTTTTTTTTTTTTTTCCCCTCTCTTGGCTGCAGGACATTATCATGGCCCTTTTGAGGTCCTGATTCCTCTTTATGTTTGATCATCTGACTTGTTTTTGAGAAAACTGAAGACAAAAACAACTCTCTTTTCTACTCAGTCAGAAAGAATATTCTGTCTGTATGCTCCTCTGTTGTTTCCGTTTCATCCAAGGGCAGGCAGGCATCAAAAGCACAGCGAGGGACCTGTGCAATTTTAGCTCACTTTAAAGGTAGACAGAGAAGTTTGCACGCTACGTACGGCTCCATTTATTGGTGAGTAGCACAAGGAGAAAGCGTAAATGTGCTAACATAAAGGTTTTTTAATGTTGAAACACTTTAACATTCAGGCGCACATCTTTTTCAGTTTAAAATTTATCTCATGCTGTTTTCCCTCTCTGTCTCCCCTGTCTTTCATGCCTGCAGAAACATTTGGCACCTAGGTCCCCTCTTCCAGGGATCTCCGTGCTTGAATCAAGGAGGAGGCGTCGTGCAGACGAATGATACGGACAGCAAGGGTTTTCAGGGTGGGGGCTGATAGAGCTAAAGGAGCTGCTGCCTGCTGGGGTGTTACGGAGACCGGGCCCACAGGGGAGGAGTGAATGCCCAGCTGGCTGTGACGGGTGTCAAAGTGTGGCACTGAACTTATGATACCACTGAGCACAGCTGACGGGTAAAGCATCGCTAGGGACCGCAGAGAGCAACATTTCAGAGCGTGATGGTGTTTGCATTTTGAATAAAAAAGATGTGATGCACAACAAGCAAGTGAGGAGAAGCTTGCCTCTTTATCGAGGCTGCCACGGCTTTAATCAGTAATTAATTTGATTCCAGAGACGCAAATTTTTAAAAATTTCTCTCCTTTGGTTAATGCAACACCTGCTTGTCTGTCTTTGTCTGTCTCTGCCCGCCTATCTGTCCTTCAGCCTTCATCTTCTTTAGTCTCTCACAGACATCCAACCTTCCTTTTTCATGGGCAGCACAGCAACTTGCAGGCTTTGATGAGAGGTCTGAGCTAAAATGTCACAGGGATTAAAGGTTTTTGCCTCCTGCATCCTACCGGATCAGTTGTGGCTGCCCTCTGTGCCTGAGCTTCTTCCTCCCCAGACAGGTGCAGAGTGGCATTTTCTTTCTGCTCCACTGTGCCCAATTGAATTTCCTTCAGGGGAAATAACATTCCTTCATGTATACGGATGAGTAAGGAGGGAAACATGAGATGGGGAGAGGTGAAGTGAAGGGATGAGGAGGAATGATGAGAAGAGAGGAGCTGAGATGAAGAAAGATAAATTAAGGGGAGCACGGATCAGGGGAGAGGAGATGATACTTGAAGGCTAGGAAAGAAATGGGAAAATCAGTCTCTACATTTTCGTTCAGAAATATTCCTCTGTATTAGCTTGGTACAGTAGTCCATATTGTTTATTCCTCAACAACAAATGCATACAAACAGACATTTAGAGTTCAAATAAAAGATAGTGGTAAATATGTTAAAAAGTTATAGTTTCAAACGTTATAAGTTTGAGAAGTTGACTTTAATCATTTCTCCATTACGCCCCACCCACACACGCACACTCCAGAGACAAGACACGTGCGCTCCTCTGCAGCTGTTTCTTCAGAATATGGTTAGACAGATTTGAAAATTAGATGTCTCCGGAGATGTGCAGTTCAGATGGAGCATTTA
The DNA here is from genome assembly GCF_016859285.1 of Xiphias gladius. Taxonomy (NCBI): domain Eukaryota; kingdom Metazoa; phylum Chordata; class Actinopteri; order Istiophoriformes; family Xiphiidae; genus Xiphias; species Xiphias gladius. The sequence continues at coordinate 11,658,839 of NC_053407.1, read as the reverse complement.
GCATCACATAGCTACAGCTACTGAATAGCATTCTGCCGGGTTTTCTTTGACCGCGTCTACAGAAAGTTAAGAGTAACAACCCCAAACTCACCAACTGGTCCACCTTAACCTTTGCCCTGCAGATCTGCAGTCACTGGAAGTGATCATTTCACGAAGATCTTGTCAGTGGTATGTGCTTTGCTGTGGTGAACTGAACTGTCCGAACAAAGCAACAATAAAAATAGCTCTGCAGCCAATGTTATATTGGCTGTAACCATATAAAATTGTGGCTTCTTCAGTTTCTTTTAGTTATAAAGTGTTTGTTCTGAGGATACGTTCATAAGGAATATCAAAAGACATCCCCTGAATGATTTTTGTTGACAATCTTCTGGCCTCTTTCGCAAAGCAAAGATTGCACTGGAAGCCACTGAAGAATCTCACACAACTGAGACCAAAGTGACTATTGTAGCGTGTTGTCTGTCATCAAGAGTGAATATCCATGCTTGGCCTCATTCTCAGATTCAACACTGACAAAAAAAAACCCCAAAAAAACCCCACCATTTTCAGAAAATAAAATTCAACCAACTCAGTCATTATGTTCTGTGTTGTGGGTATAAATGTGCTAAGAGAGAAATCTAGGTCATTTCTCCATCATTAGTATGCCAGCCAGGTGTAACGCAAAGAGGATTAGAGGAAAGTAGTGCCAATGGGGCTCTCTATGTCTATCTCCCCTTCTTTCTCTATATCTCTCTCTCTCTCTCTCTAAAACCAAACAATCACACTTAAGTGCTCCTGTTGTCACCTCAAAGAGCATATCCGTGATGTAGTGACGTGAAGTAGTCCTGACTTGTAATAAAACATTCATGCACTACCCAGCTCAGATAATGAGCTTGTTTCAAGCCCATTAAACAAGGGATATTTCCTAAACTTCAACTCTGACATTGTGTGAGATCACAAAAGCGAGGGCCAGTCCAATTAGTCAACAGGTACTGTACACAGGTGCTCAAAGTATCTCCCCTGTGACTGCTCCTCCCAGAGAACATTGTATTTGAGGTGGAGTAATAGTGTCGAAGCAGTCTACTTTCCAAATATAAGCAAGAGGCATTGGGTCATTGTGAAAAAGCTGGAATAGCTCCTGATGACGTTGATGAGAGCAAGGAGAAAGTATACATGATGAAACTACAGCAAGCCACAATATACTATATCAGTTTATCAGTAAGTTCTTTATCATCTGTTAGATGATACTATGACAACTGGACGTGAATGTTAGTGTCGGTGTGCTAAATAATAATGTAAATAATTGGCTGTATGCTATTCAGAGTTAGTAAACAATGATTTAAAAGTGGGAGGAATGCTGATTGACAGAAATGTGTTCTTAAGTTACTTATCAGAAAAACAGTTATCGGGTCAGGGTTACTTTTGAGTTATTTATTGATTTGCAATTATGCCGTGGTTTGCTCTTCAATTGCTCCTTCATAACTGCTCGGATTTTTTTGTACCTTATTCCAAAGTGTTACCAAAGCAAAAAATAAAGCATATTTGATAAGGGGACTCAAAAAACTCTAGCAAACGTCTCACTTGAACAACTGAAAGTGTACTCACAAGGGTGTTAATGGGTCCGACAAGCAAGGATTCACTGTGACGCTGGTGTGGATTCTGCGAAAAAAAAAAAAAAAAAACAGCTGTCAACACTTCCACAAAGAATGTGTTACCACCCCAGTTCAGGTCTGAATACATTATAACACCAGTGCCTGGTAAACAATTGCAGCTCCAGTCATTGTGTGTAGGAGGTAAAAAATCTGTTAAACTATGTTCAGTTTCCTTTTCTGAATGTTAGACATTGGCTTGAACATTTGATCGCCATAGTTATTTTAAATGTAATTCTACATTTGAATGAAAATACAGTAAATCAGTACAAACAAAATAAACAGATATTCTGCATTTTCTTTTAATTGATTTTTTTTTTTTTACTGTTTTACTATCCCAAAAGGAATAAGCATTAATCGGTGGACTGAGGTCTTTTGGTGCCTCTCATGTATCTAGCCGCATACTAGATGCTACGCCTGTAATGGCAATAATGTTGGTAGAGGCTCTAATGCAGTTTAGAGCATGATACATTTGCCTAACTAATTTGTGAAGCATTATCTCCTGTAAAAATTAAACATATTGTTGTAAAATACATAAAATGAATTATAAAACTCACCATTTTGGTGCTAGTCAACGCCTCATTGTGTTTTACAGCCATGTCACACTGTGTTTTATGCTCATGGAAGCAGCCGTTTGGGAGTGTGAAAAGATTTCTTTTCTCTTCCTGTTAGAATTTTTCACTGTCTTTTGGGGCATGCTATCTTCTTTCTTGGCCATAAAATGACTGGTACCATGGTCTTTTTCTGCATTAAAGACATAAGGAGACATGTTTGGCTTTTAAATTCAGAGGAATTCATTTTGCCTGTGGCAGCAAACGAGAACCAGAAAACTCTGCAAACTGACACTAGCCTATACATTCAGACTACTAAAAACACAGAGTAACAAATTTTTGCACACAATGAGCATGCTCACTCCATTAACTCAATTTGATGGCCAGCTTTCCTATCCCAAAATTTATCTCATATATTGTTAAGACAAATGACATCTCCTGAAGGGAAAATCTCAAGGACCAAGCAGTAGCATTAGCGAGCTAATTTGCTAGCATGTCAAGTGTCCTGGTTGGGTGAACACAGTCACTTATTTCTGTGGCAGCATCACAGTGGATCCATATTTCATAGCCTCACATATTGACATTATTAAATTAGTTGTGTTTATCCTGCTTAGAACCGTCTGAGAAGTAGGTCGGAGATATACCTTATGATTATGATTATATAACTGAGAAGATTTGAAACCTAATAGTTTTCATTTGCCCAGTACCCATTTTCAGTAGTATAAACCAAGAATACTTGATCTACTTTAGTAGCACAGGAATCAAAACTCCTCTCAAAGAGACATTATATGTATGCAACAGTCTTCCTGCAGTACATCATAATACTGTATGTAGGTATCAGGGGCCTTGGCCAGGATTTCAGAAAATACAGAACACATGGATCCGAGTTCCCCCAGTGGACCATCACCTTCAGAAAATTCTCACCAGTACAAAAATAAGTACAAGTTCCAAATTTAAAAAACAATTTCTATGCCTTGGAAGGAAATTTGCCTCTTTTTGTCATATATGCTACGAAATCAATCCTCAACTTGATAACATCAACCTAGTTCAATGCTGGAGAAACTCACAAGGGATTGTATTAGCCAAATAGTAGTATCATGAAGGGAACTGGAGAGGGAGGAATAGGTCACACAATAGCAGAGAGTGACTATGTATAATTTATGTATTATAGTTCAATGTATGTCAGAATTGTTGCACGTTGCATTTTTTAATGATGCACTGAGATTTCTGACACAGATGCGGAAAGAAAGATGTGTCTCAGAGGCAGAGCCTGTTAGAAATGCTCCATCACCACATGCTCTTTGGAGAATGTTAACATTCAAAAATACTAGCCTGACTGAGATGGCCCACAGTAGACCTTTAAACTAACTCACCCGTGGGAAATATTATCATTATGTCTTCATCCAGCCCAGTACAGGCCCGGCAACCCCAGAACATATCAGAGCCTTATTTGTCCAGAGACAGGACACAGCAGGTGTTTAAGCTGAATGCCCAAACCTTGGCTCATCCACCAAAAAGGAGCCAAGAAGACAGCGGAGACTGAGCTGGCAGGATCCCACTGAGTGGGGGGCAGCGTGTGGCTTAAGAGCATCATAAGAGGAGACATTTGCGCTGGAAGCAGTTGAACCAGAAACCTGGGGCGCGGACTAAATCTGTGAGAAAGTAAAGGCTTTGCTGTAACAAGTAAGTTGGGTTGGCTGTGTGTCTTGGTTTTCTGAAATAACAGAGCCAAGGGTTGGGGCGGGGAGCGGGTTAAAAAAAAAAAAATCCTTTTGCAATTTGCCATGCTGGATGCTGTGAGAGTGAGAGGGAGAGATTAAGGACTCTGAACAAAAAGGCAGAGAGTTAGGGAGAGAAAAGAGATTTTCTTGTGTTCCACTTGTAGTGAGACAGCAACCTGTTCAGCAACTTTGTACCTTCGAGTCACTTGCTACTCCTTTAGACTGTAGAGTTGTACCATCAAAGAGTTTGCTGTGGTCGCTCAAAAAAAAACTTCCCGTGGTAAGTATCAAAGCTTACGGAACTAATTAGTTCACCAACCCCAAAATGTAGTGTATTTGCTGCAGGAGGCGAAACTCACATAAATACTTACTGGATTTACATTTTTCATTTAGAGACTAATCTTGTGGTTAATTGTTCCTTTGGCTTATAAAATTACATTTGCATGCTAAAACCAGGCCGTCATTGAAAAAACAATTATGTATTTTTATACTAGCTTGGGAATATAGACGTGATCGCACTGAGCTTTACGGGAGTTTTTTTCGGTGTTGGAATTTCATAGGTAGGTACAGTGAGTGGCACATTTTTTAATTAGATGGAACTTGATACTTGCTCATACCTGTCATTGTACAGCTATAATGTGTCAAATCTTCTTCCTACAGCCACTGGTAATATGTATTTATTATGTGCAGGCAAAGATACACATACGCACCAATCTGCAGCTTGCACACATGCACAGAAACAGAAAAGGGGAACGGACATGAGAGAGTGAATCCAAATTCAAAGTAAGAAAGGAAGAGCACAGTTCATCAGTGGTACAAACACAGTGCTTTATCTCATACTGCAGGTGTGTGGATTACCTTTTTAATTGGATCTTTTTATGAGCCCGGCAGAGTCAAAGGACTAATTTAGTCGCTGTTGAAAGGAAGATGATAGAGCAAGGAAAGGGCAGGGGGCGAGCAGAGGAAGGGAGGTGAGTTTCAATCATTTTTTGGTGCGTGCTTCTGAAAACGCAAAAACCTAATTACCACTGAGACAGAGCGAAGACGTGTGTTCATCACATGTACGCGCATGTCGACACTCAAGTATACAGTCACACACATGCAAGTACACAAACACAAGACCAAAAGTACACTATAGGATATTAGCTGTATCAGCGTGTGAATGTAGAGAGGATGGTTAGAGGCACCTCTGTCCCTCTGGTGCCTCTTATCTACTGGAGGCAATATATCAGGACTAAAAGCTGTTAAACACAACAATACCCAGTAGGATTAGGAGTCAAATGAGCATTGTCTGCCACTTGTAAAACTATCATTTCACATCTCTATTTGTGTCTGTCAACGGCCAGGCACAACTCGGCACCACCTTTACAACATCATCATCATGGCAGCAGGGCTCCTCTCGGCCACTGGGGGCAGAATGGAGCAGATGGAAAAGCAGATGAGGCAGATGTCAGAGACGCAGATGTCCTCCTTCTCCAGCTCTCCCACTTTTACCTCTTCCACAAGCTCCACCAAGCTGCGAAAAGTGTCACAGGGCTTGTCAAGGACCATGGCAGGTATGAATTATTCATCGAGATCATAATCCCCCCATCTGCCATGCTCTGTAAGGTAATATTTTTAATTATGAGACATGGCATGGAAGATGAAAGTTATCATTAAAGTGAGCATAGGTAACATAAGTGATGAACATAATTAAAATAGTAGCTTTAAGTGAAATTTCCTATCTGTCCAACTGTGAAAAAAGTGTCTCCTATTTAAAGCTCCTGGACCAAACACAGACCAACAATAAAGCTAATTAACTACATTATTCAGCACTATAGTGCAGCATAAACCATTCAGAGTCATGATGATAACATCATATTTGCATGTAAGGCTGCCGTAGCACAATTTGCCTGTTTGCACATGATTATGATGTGAATGTCCTTTATACTCCCTCAGAGCACCCCGGGCTTCAGCGTAAGACCTCAGCTGTGGTGGAGTCCTTCAGCCAGGTTCAGAAATCCTCCCATATCCCCGAGGGAGATTCTGTCCCAGATTTTGAGGAGAAGCTGCGCCCCATCACTGCCCAAGAGGGTGAGGTGAACTGCTCCTTTCCTCTCACAGCGCCTTGAAAATTTAAGAAGCGCCCTTTGCGTCGCCTAATATCTCTCTTCACATCGCATTATAAACAACTGTGAGCCCTTGAGACTACAACAGAACTACGTGCAAGCTAATTTTAGATCCCTGCTTAGAGTTTGCCTAGAAACTCCAGATGACATGAAAACTCCAATGGGAAATGAAAGTTTGCTGCAATGTGTAAACTTTGAATAACAATTTGTCTCTCTGGGTGAAGGCACTGTAAATCCACTCTGATCAAAGTCCTGACAAAGACACACAGAGCACAATGACACTTAAATAGAGTTTGCGTGATGCTTGTGATCTCCACAGAAGAAAAACCTCTGATTCCTCTGTTTAATACAAGTGCCTGTTCTGAATAAACTGTAGGTGCTTGACCTTTATTCATCCTTGCTTTTGAAGATAGTGTGTCATTATTTGCAGAACACTGCAGAGTAGCCATAGCATTAGCATTCATGGGCTGACCTTAAACTCACTGTCCTCAGAAGGAAAACAGGAAAAGACGAGAGAGAGAGAGAGAGAGGCAGCTGATTGGATGTACAGTCATTCTCATTGCTCCAGTATGATTTAAAAACCAGAACTGTTTCCTAACAAAAACACTTGTTATTCAGCTGATAATTCTCAAACAGATAATGTGCATTAACCTGATCTGTCTCTATGTAATCCATAGGTGACAACGCAGTCTTCAGGGCCAAAGTGATGGGGGATCCCCGGCCCAGTGTTAGCTGGGAACGAGCCAGCGGTTGCCCACTGTCTGATGCAACTAAACCTTTCTATGACAACATCAACAATCAGCATATACTCAAGGTTTGACAATATAAAACCACATAGCTTAACGTGTTCCTCACTGTTTTTGCTTCTAATAACAAACCCAACAATGGTCCTGGTACTAAAAGAACGTTTGTGTTATTAAGTCTATCTAATTGTCTGTGAGATATATCAGAAGATCGAACCATTTTGTTTGCCTTCATTGTGTTGTTTGATGTAACTGCACAATGGCTAATTGTCAAAGAAATATTTTAGAAATTAAGTCTCTATTTGTAATTTTTCAGTCACATAACACTATAAACAGTGAGTAGCTTTGCATGTATCAACACACTCATCTCGTTTTTCTGGTTGCTTCGGTGATGGCAGTTTCTTACCAGAGTCTCATTTTTGTGGGCAATCCATCACATCTATACACAAATGCCTTCTATTTTTTCCCCCACATATAGTGTGTGATTGGAGCACCAGAATCTGCAAGCATTTTTTTTTCAAGGAATCCACCTGCACTTAAATGTAAAGTATATTTCCCAAGATACAGCGCATAGTCAAAATGCGTCGCTTCAAAAGGTAAATGTGACCATAACAGACTCTTGCAGAGTGCAGCGACTTCCTACAGTCTGTCACTAAGCCAAGGGGCTCTGGAATCTTGGTGCTGTCTACTCAGACAACACACCATGCATCATGAGGAAAAGTAGATAGAAAGAAAAAAAAAACCTCTCTCTGATCCTTTTATCTATAACCACTCTGGAGTGGATTTAGCGCTTTCTCTCTACCAGCCGGGGAGCTTAAGTGAAGCTTAAATAGCTATTATAAAGCAATTAACTTGTGGGTGCTGACATATGCATCTCCCCATGCCATCTGTTTCTCTGGTGAGGGATGACAGTTAAGTTGCTGTGCTAAATGTTTACTGTGTATTCCTAGTGTGACACTGCCTCCTTTTGCTTTAAATGAGTACTGCAGTGGGATTTAAATTGACCAGACAATGTCGTGACAGTATGAACGTTTTAAATTGTCCTATAGTATGCATCAGGCATGCCGTTTCATTTCCTTTTATGTAACCTGTATTGCATTTCCTCCACTTCAGATCAAAAACTTGGCCCTGGAGGATGCTGATGTCTACAAGTGCATTGCTTCTAACAAGCACGGAGAAGCCATTTACTCCATATCCCTCATTGTTACAGAAAGTGAGTCTAGCCTTTTCATATTATTCATTGTGTGCACCTCGCCAATCCTGATACTTATTTAAAAGCTGTTTTCATCCATGAAAGCCATCCATCCACCTCAGGTGAAAGTTTCTGTATCTTTGTTTCTAGATCCGGCGTTGGACTTCAAAAAGATGCTGAAGAAACGGTAGGAACACAAGCCTGGTAATACAAACCGTGACACTCCCAAAACCTGTCAAGGTGTGATCGAGTTCTCTCTGATCCACCCCCTTATCCTTTTTCTTTTTTTTTTGCACGCATCCACAAGATTTAAAGAGCTCCAGCGTTGCGCCAGTGTTGCCACAGGGGCAGAAGAAGATGTTTTTGAGCTGTCATCACACATATTCATACACTGGCTGACGTACTGTCATACATACATGCACACAAGCCTTTCACACACCTATATATGTTCATATAAACACACATGCACACTTATTTCCTGTCTGAGATCTTTTTTCCTTGTGCAGAAGTGTGGAGAAAAGAGAGAAGAAGCCACCTACAGAGGAGGAGATGTTAAAGATCCTGTCTGGAGCCGAAAAGAAGGACTACGAGAGGATCTGTGCCGAGTACGGCTTCACTGACTTCAGAGGCATTCTTAAGAAGCTGAAGGAGATGAAGAAGAAAGTGGAGGTGGAGGTGGGCCTGTCATACAGAGAGCTTGTTCATATACCACAGGATCACATAAGGAGGAAAAGGTTTGGGATATGATATGAAAAAGCTTAAAATAGAACAGAATGGGAAAGAAAAAAAACTTAAATGCCCCTCGACACAGCCACAGCACCAAAGGTATGTCGCATAACAACATTCAAGGCAGCTAATGTGAAGATGGGGAAATGCTTTGCAGTGTCATGTTGTCATTTTTTTGGTTTGTTTATCTGTAAATAAACTTTTGTTCATTTGATATTTTACCAGATGGTGCGTGTGTTGAAGCCCCTGGAGGACATTACTGCCAACACTGACACCAACGTCGTCTTCGACACCATCCTGGAACTGAAGGATCCAAACATCAGGATGCAATGGTTTCTGGTAAACTCTATCTTCCTGTCCGTTGTGTGACTGTGTCAAGATTTGCATATATATGGCTGTTTCCATTACAAACACCAATTGTGAGTTCTCCCCTCATCTAGCCGTTTTATTTACGATTTAGGGCACGGAGCTGCTTCGGATCCAGTACTCTCATGGGAAATATGAAGTCAAACAGATGGGAACCAAGCACATGCTGTGCATTTCTAGCGTCAGCCGCAGTGACATGGGTATCTATGCTCTGCAGGTTGGAGACAAGCGACTGTCAGCCAGGCTTAACGTTATAGGCAAGTGCAGAATGGGACTTGGGTCCTTCCCACTGCTCATAAGAGAGACAATGTCATCTTTGATAGCATTTACCTACTCTCAGTTTCCCTTTCACTGTGTATATACAATCTACTTTCCCTGTCATTTGCATCTCTCAACAACTGTGTTCTGTCCATGTGGTGATTTGGACTTATTAGACTGTTTAACAGACAGGATCAAGTTTTATATGAACATGACCTGCATATCTGCGTGACTGTTTTGTATTTCATTTACACTTCCATTCAGTGTCAGTTCCCTATCCTCTTTGTCTCTCTTATTTCTTCTACAGGGCACAAATATACAAAGGGGTGACTTTGGAGCTTTCTTAGTTGTCTAATATATTTCTGAACGCCCACATATCAAAGCCTCAATTGCCAGACATCTGATGTCGCTTACAAATACTTTTATTTGGCATGGAATGCTTTTCAGGGAGATGTTTACATGATATTATCTATCTACTTTAAATCATATAATAACCTAGCCTTTTTCTCTCTTATCCCTCTTTCAGATGAACCTCTGAAATTCCTGTCTGACTTCAAGCCGAAGAAAGTGACAGAGCGCCAGACCGCCATGTTTGAGGTCCGTCTCTCCAAGAAGACAGATGCACCGCTCATCTGGAAGGTTTGTATCTGACTCACTGAAGGACTTAATTGCACTTTTCTGGGTTTCTAGGAGTTACCTACTGCATCAACAGTAGGTATTTTGGATGAAAAGAGCACAAAAATATACAGACAACATTTTCGGTAGACATGAACACCAGGGCATAACACGTGATTCAAAAGTAATATGGCAATTGTTTTCCCACAAGTGCTTGTGTTTCTCCAGGTAAAGGGAAAGGAAGTAAAAAGAGATGAAAAGTTCGACGTGTCCTTTTCTGAGGATGGCCTGACCTACACTTTGAAGATTAAAGATGTGAAAGTCAGTGACACTGGAGACTACACCATCAGCATTGGAGACCTCACTGCCACTGTGCCGCTTTTCATTGAAAGTACGGACAAGCGTTGGGTTTTCCTATCATTGAAAATAACCTTTTATGTGTGCCTTTTCTATTCATATTATGTTTATTATGTTATGTTTTTTCCCAAAAGGGCTGTGTCTTCCTGTTTTAGTGGAACCAGCATTTCTAAGGAAACAAACTTCCCCTTTCAGACTCAGTGGAGATGAGCAGTTACTGCCTTTTTTTTTTTTACCTCCCCTGAGATTAAAGTCTTCGTTCCTTCATAGCTGTGCTAAACAACATCATCTGCCCTCTATCTTACAAATGAAGACGTATGGGTGGTATAATAAATCCTCCCTCCTAGTGCTGAGTTGAAAGTAATCCAACCAAATCCCTCATCACAACAAGCTCATTTATTACGGCTTTGTCTAACAAGATGCTTACTTGCCGAAGGTGCAAGCTGGGGCATGTAAATATCTTCACAAGGACACGTGGTTGTCCTCTGGGGTTGCAGAACAGAAGCATAGTCAATGAGGTTGTGTTAATTACAGTTAGTCATGAGTAGACTATCTTTCTTATTCTTTAAGTATAATTTTATAACAATGGTCTACTATATATGTGGAGGGACTGAATATGATGAACAAACCTAATACTGTAAGTGGGCACACAATTTAAGTCTGTTCATATTTCCACCCTATAATTATGTTTTCTAATTATACATGTGTTATGTTTATAGTAGAGAAATTACCACAAAAAACCTTTGGAGTGCATCATGCTCGTCAAGGCCAAACACACCCAAAAGTAATTGTCTTCCTTTTACTCTTGGTCTTTTTTTTAATTCTTTCTCCAGGGATTCCCATCAAGTTTACCAGCCACTTGAAGAATGTCCGTGTGCAGGAGAGAGGTAAGGCCCGCCTGGAGTGCGAGATGAGCTCCAAGGACGTGCACATCCGTTGGCTGAAGGATGGGTGTGACATCACAGCGAGCCGTCGCTACATCTTCGTGCGTGAGGGCAAGAGGGCCGAGGTTATCATCGAGGACTGTGAGCTGACAGACGGGGGAGAGTACTCTGTCGTCTGCACTCAGGACAACGACACACACCAATATGTCGCTTCTGCCAATCTAACCGTGGATGGTAATCAAATTTGTTCGTATGTCTGTAGTTATTTTTGGCTTAACACTGAAACATTACTGACTAATAAAGTAGTTGAGCTCTTTTTCTTTGTCTGTTACCAGAGCGTTTTGCCTCAGTGAAGAGTGGTATGTCAGATGCTCAGTGTCCTACAGGCTCCCCTGCAGAGCTGTGTGTTGTTCTTGATGATGAGAAGGTGGTTGGAGTGTGGCTGAAGGATGGAGTGGAGGTGAGAGATGATGTTAGAGAGGATGAAAATGTTGCAAAAATTCTTGATCTACGTTATTACCACCATTTTGATCATTTGTATTTTGTTGACACATAATAAAAACTGGTGTTGTGTTTTGACAGATTTCAGAACTGAGTGGGGTTCAGGTGCTCAAACAGGGAGCCGTCCACAAGCTAATCTTCTCTGGTGTGACTGATGCCCATGAGGGCAAGTACACCTTCAGAGCCAAGGGGGCTGAGAGTGAGGCTGCGCTCACTATTTCAGGTCAGTGTGTGTGTGTGTGTGTGTGTGTGTGTGTGTGTGTGTGTGTGTGTGTGTGTGTGTGTGTGTGTTTGTATTTGTCATTTGAGTTTGTATTCACAAGTGGGGCAGATACTTCCTGGAACAAGCTTCCTGCCGCTGTCATAGAATCAAACATTATGTGAATATTTAAATCCAGTCAGTTTTATTATGCTGGAGGTTACCTTGTGGTCCTGTTTGCCACAGTGTGTTTTTTGATAGTACCACGACGAGTCATGAGAGTCAGACATCTTACGCTTTGGGGGTTTTACTAGAGCTACCAATCCTATACCCTAAATGAATTAAAACCACACTAAAAATTGAAAACTGTGTCAAATCAATAGAAACCAACCCAAGTGTATATGAACTCTGTTCCCTAGACCCACCAGAGATTGATTCCTCTGTGTTGGACTTGTTGGGGGCCCGACCTGTGACTGTGAAGGCAGGCCAGACAGCCACCATAAAGATTCCCTTCAAAGGCAAACCGCTTCCCAGGGTAACCTGGTACAAGGATGGGGTGGAAGTCACGGAGGATGCGAGAACGAAGGTGGAGAGGACAGCTGACGGCACTTCCCTGGTGCTCAGCAGGTGGGTGAGCAGATTGAGATCAAACGATTGAAAATACAGGTTCACATTTCTGAATATTTCTTCTTACTTTTCCTGTTAACTAGATGTTTGCGAGAAGACAGCGGCGCAATTATGCTCCGTCTGAAGAGTGACTGTGGCACCGCTGTTGCCAACCTGCATCTGAATGTGATTGGTGGGTGAAAACACATATCTGGAAAAAAAAGCTAAAAAAAAAGCAGTTTTAATTAACGCTTAACCAATGTTTTACCACATTCTCTAGACCATCCAAAGCCTCCTCAAGGGAAAGTAGAGTTTCTAGAGCTATCAGGAAAGTGTATCAAGATGAAGTGGAAGGCTCCACGGGACAATGGGGGTAAGCAGGTGACTAGCTTTGTGATCGAGCGGCGTGCAGCAGGTAAGAAGTCCTGGACCAGGGCTGGCAAGGTGGACAGCAGCACCACCGTCTTCAGCGATGACGAAGTAGAGGAGGGCCAGGCGTACCAGTATCGCATCAGAGCTGTCAACGCGGAGGGAATGAGCGAACCTCTCGAGACTGAGGAGGTGCGTGCTGGAGAGCCCATAGGTGAGAGTGCGAATTTAAACTTTAAATTATCATCATCAGTAATGCCATCATCAAAGTCGGTCCTCAGAATATTCAGACACAGGTGTGAAAGAGAGTTCGATAAAAGTGTTTTTAGAAGTCCAGAGGTGAGACTTGCGTAATTACTCACCTCCTTGTAATTATCATCAGCCATTAAAATTATCATTTCATCGTCTTACTCACTCTGTTTTTCATTTCTTGCTTTAAAGAACACTTATCTTGTTTTAAATTCACCTACCCAGAGCCTCCAGGCACAGCGTCCCAGCCCCAAGTGTCTAACATAACTAAGAACACGATGACAGTGAGTTGGACGCCTCCACCCCACGACGGAGGAGCCCCAGTTCTTGGCTACATTCTGGAGAGGAGGAAGAAAGGCAGCAATATGTGGTTGCAGGTCAATAAGGAGCTGCTCACAGGTCAGACTCCGGGCAGTATATCAAGCTCTCGTGTTTTGTTGTCATGACCAGCTGCTATAGAGCTGACATACTATTTAACTTTTTACTCAAACTACCCCTGCTGTCATAGGCTGTGTCTGCATCTTAAAAAAAAGACATTCCTGAGTAAGGATAAAGTGTTATAACATGTACTAAATCAAGTCATGGCTCTATACCTTCAACCCGTATTGACAATACATATGCCTCCGTTTTTATCTATATCGTCATATTTATATGAATATTTTCAGATACAAAATTCTCTGTAGATGGACTGGTGGATGATATGGAATATGAATTCAGAGTCACCAGCGTAAACAGGGCTGGAGCAGGCAGTCCTAGCACGGTTTCTAATGCTGTGCTGGCCAAAGACCCAACACGTGAGTTCTTCGTGGCCCCCTTCATTTTCTTTCCCTCCTTCCCTCTCCGTATTCCAACATATCATATATATATATATATATCCAACATCATTAAAAATCCTGTCTTTCCCCTTTTAGGTGCTCCTGGCCTGGTGAGGAACCTTTGTGTGTCTGACTCCACAAACTCCTCCATTTCTCTGAGGTGGACTCCTCCAGAGCAGGGAGACGAACCCTCTGGCTACATCCTAGAGGTGCGCCCCGAAGATGCTAAAGAGTGGATGAAAGCCACTAAGATCCCCATCGCTGGTACTGCCTTCACCATTGGAGGACTTCAGGAGCGGATGAAGTACCACTTCCGTATTCGGGCTGTCAATGAAGGAGGGTTGGGGAAGACCATTGAGCTGATGGAGGGTGTAGTGGCCATGCCTCCACCTGGTAATATGACTGCATGCTCTTGTACTCTCCTTTGTTCCCTTTATCCTCTTTCTTTACTTTCATTTTCTAAACTTTTTTTATGTCTTCCTATTCAGTGGCACCCAGGTTTGATCTCCAGGGAAAACTGAAGAACCAGATGGTCGTCCGAGCTGGAACGGGACTTTGCCTTCACATCAGCTTCAGTGTAAGACTGTGACGGTCTACTCAGAATTTAGTGATATTCCTTTGCGCCCCAAGACTAGCATGCGCTCAACGTGAGTCCTATCAAACAAGTTTTTACCATCCTCCTCACCCTCACAGGCTTCACCTCCCCCGGTGGTAACCTGGTTCAAGGATGGTGTCCTCACTAAAGGAAGGGAAGTCATCACCAAGAACAAGTATAACTCCCAGTTCCTCATTTCCTCCTCTCAGCGATCTGACTCTGGTGTCTACCGTGTCCACCTGAAGAACAATTATGGAGAGGCTCACTATGATGTTAATGTGAGGGTTACAGGTAAGTGACGGAGGCTTGATCATTTATTCCTCCATTCCTTCATTTTGTGCTTTCTTTGATCGTTATTTACTTTATTTTGCCAAACAACAAATCACTTAAGAGGGACACGTATCTGTAGCTGCTTTGACAGCTTTGTGGAAACTTCCAGGTCCTGTATAGAGAAACTTATGGCCATTCCCATTTATTCTCCTCTTCATCCTCCTTCTGTACTCACCTTCTTTCATCAGACTTTCCGCGATCCCCAAAGAACCTCCGCCTGGAAGAGGAGGTCCCCGGTACGGTGACTCTGCAGTGGGATCACTCTCCAGACCTGGCTGACGACGATGAGGGAGCACATTATGTCATCCTCAAACGAGACACCAGCACTGCCTCCTGGTTCACTGTGGCTGAGCGTGTCTTCAGCAGCAAGTACACTGTCACTGGACTGCTTCCTGGGAGGAAGTACTACTTCAGGGTCATTGCTCAAAACTCTATTGGGGACAGCGATCCCTTGGACTCAAAGGAACCTCTCATCATCGCCAAGGAGAAAGGTGAGTAGATAAACATTTGATTTCCACGTTATATCATTTATAGGCATGTCAAAGTACTTATCCTCATTACACATACAAATTTTTGTCTGTATGTATATTTCTGTATTTATATTTTTTCTAAGAGTGCGTCAGCAGCCTTCGGTTGAAAGAATATGCCTCACCACCACGTCAGGTAAAGCCTACATTCCTGCTGCCGCTGAAGGACCACACTGTTCGCCGAGGACATGACTGCACCATGACCTGCGCCTATCAGGGCATGCCAGCTCCACAGGTATAAAAGACTCATCTGAGGTTTAATAACTGAAAAAATTGTATGAACTTTCTTTGCCTTTGATATCATCCCCTATCCCCCAAAAGTAATAATGGTGTTGGTGATTCCCCTGCGTAGGCCTGCTGGTATAAAGGCGAATTGAAGATCTCTGATTCCCCTCGGTTCTGGCATAGCACAGCCAATGGAGTGTGCACCCTGGTCATCCCCACCTGTGGAGCGAAAGATGGTGGAGAATACACACTGGTGCTGGAGAACCATCTGGGGATGGCCAAATGCTCCTGCAACTTGGTGATCTTTGGTAAGTTTTCAGGGAAGGGGGGAGGGACGGGAGCGGAATAATAGATTGGAACATATTTTTCATCTCTCTGCATGTCACTGTGTCTTCCAGATACGGATGACAAGGGTCTGTTGGAGAGCCTGACCAACCAGGCAAACAAAGAGAAGCTTATTTTGTGAGAAGTCTGCTTGAACTATTGCCATGACAGATGCATATTGATTTGGCCACGACCTTATGCTGCATGTACTGCTGCCACTTATAATAATTTTACAGCTTTGAAGCATCACAAAAAATGTTGATTGACTTGAATTTGAGATTTTGATTGAGTTTTATTTGTTAAAAATGCTGTTTTTTGTTTCAGCTTTCAACCTGCCCTTGCTCATTTCCCCTGACTCTGGCAGTGCATCTCGTGACCACTAGAGGTCAGACCTGTCCCCATCCTTGTGTAGGCATTGTGTTGACAGAGCAGATCAACGTTTGGTGTGTTCGGGGAGGGGCAGTTTACTCATTAGTCAGCTTGCTCAAATAGTGAGGATTGTCCTTTCTCTCTAAGTCATGGATGCTTTTCTCTCTGTAAAGGAATTTGACATTAATCTTTTCTCCAGTGCTTCCCAACTAGACTTGTTTCACAGGACTTGCTGTACAAGGCCACTTGCGATGTCAATCAAGTAGGATGGATAGGGTATGTGTCCACATAAAATTCAAAACCAAAAACATCTAATATAACAGCCCACAGCGTCCCACATCCACATACAGCCAGTAGGCTGAGGATGGTTTCCTGCCAGGTATGCAAAGTGGTCGAGATCTAAATGTGACTTGTCTTTTGGAGTGTCCCTGTGGCTTATTTTGTGAATCTTCATACCATGTAATTACAATGTCCTGGGTTTCAATCCACATAACAACTTTTATCAGATGTCTTCCTCTTCTCACTATCCAACATTTTCCTGTTTTCCACCGTGGGTGATTAAAGAAAAATACCTCAAAATGCATCTAAAACGAAAACAGAAATTATTTCCACTTTCCGTGAGAGAGAGCAGCCAGAAAGTATTAGTGCGACACATGTAATGCTCTGTAATCCAATATATTGTTGGATTTGAAAATAAAACAATGGGGTTGAGGTGCTGACTCCCAGCGTTGAGGGCGTAATCATCCACATCAGAGGAGCTGTATAGGTGCTGGAGTTCTTTTAATATTTGGTTGCAAATTCTTTGAAGTTTATGAAGTCATAGATGTCACAAGACACTTCTGTCTTTGTGTCTGTGGTTATGTTGGCATTTTCACTTCTTGCTTGTTTTGGGGGCTTTTTTCTCATTTGTTTTCCTAAAATTGGGAGACTGTATATATAAAAAGGGCTATGAATCCAACGCTGTTCATCCAGTGTGGTTTGAATACAGATTTAACTTAAACCTTTGAACCCGAAAGTCCATTTTAACCTCACTGTGATGGTTCATTTCAAATCCAATATGTAGAAGCAAAAGAAACAGTGACCTAATACTTTCCGACTGCAGCTTGTGACGGCTTCCATTTGACAGCATCTGTATAGGCTTTGCCTCTGAGTGCTCCTCTGCTTCTTGAGAGAGCGAGTGTGGTCTGGTGAGGAACTGCCAAACAGACAGAGAGAGGTGACAACCCCTCTCCATCCTGACGTCACTATGCTGGCTCCCACAAACTCCACCTTTATAGAGCCACCAAGGGACTGGCAGTGTCAGGTTGCCCGGTTCAAATCAATTAAGCACCAACAGGCACTAAACCGACGTCACGGGTACCTCTTCACTGCTCAGCTACGGCACAATAAGGTGGAAGTAGTTTGTAGTGGAAGGCGGAATAGTCAATCTAAGTATTTGACAGAAACTAAAGACTAGTGCACCACAAGGGAACTGAATATATATATGGAACCAAAACCTATTTAAAGGGTTTTAAAATACGTAATTTGAATATAGAAATATTGTGCAGCATTGAGTTAATTGAGGTGTTTTTCTTAGCTCTTACTTTTTTCACATTATGTGGTGATTCAGGGTCATTTATGGGATTTCAACAAGCCTGTTTTTAGGCCATTGAGATGCCTCGTTTTCATATAAGACTGGAGTTCTTTGACGGTAAGACTGGCTGTGAGTGAATGAAACGCATTGGGAGAGAACTGGCATGGTTCCTACAGGGATAAACTATGCGATGTGTGTGTGGATGTTTAAAAAAATGGGATAAAAAAGCGGACAAGCAGAGAGGGCAAGAGGAAGACAGAAAAAGAAAGAGAGAGAGCTTCACTGATTAGCAGTCTGAATGAGTTTCCACAAGGTTAAAGGCTGTTGAAAGCACATTTTCCACCTCGGCCAGACAATAGAGTGCAGCAGTTACTAGAACAGAGCTCTCTGTTGTCCTCCAGTCCTTTCTGCCTTAATGGCACTTTAGCTGCTGAGGGCCAACAGCTTCTGTAGAAACAAAAAACACCACACAATTATTGAAATATCAGCTGACATTTTGAATGCAGTTGCTTTTGATTCTAGGAAACATAAAAAAACAAAAAAAGAAAAGGACCAAAGGACATTATACTGAAGTTGCATTGTAATTGCATTTATTTCTCCAATAGATATTCACATTCATAGAAGTTTCACTACAGCAAAGAAACTATTTAATCTCTACAGTCATGAAAGAAATAAATCACAAAGTGAAAATCGAGGACAACAGGGTATAAAGTGTGTCAGAGGATTAAAAAAAAAAAAAATTTGTTCATAAAATGATGTCAAAACGATGCATATAATAGGCCTTCAATAAAAAAAAAATCAAAAGTCTTTGTGGAAGACAAAAGAAAAATGTATACATAATGTTTTGTAATACTTCAAGAGCAATTAATGCCTTTAAAAGAAAAATGCTGATTCTCTCATGCCTTGATCCGTCACTTTCTGGTGCTTAAACCATCACCATTAAAATGTAACTGTCTTTAAATAGTAACTTCTGCTTTATCTCTTAAAGAAATAAAGAATAAAGGAAATATGAGAATGTACTTTAAAGAATCCAGTACACAACAGCCTTTTGTTTTTAACACTATAGCTGCTAGTTTTAAGGAGAGACTGACTGGCCTTACTCTGGGTACAGAATAGTGGCACACACAGTAGATTCAGATTAATATTATGAAGAGAAGGTGGTTATTTTTCATACTTCTCATAAGCTCACCATAGATAAGTATTGATGTGGAGGATTCAGTTCAACCTACCTCTCATGCATGAGTAAAGATATACAAACTTCACCGCTCTGTGTTCTAGATGTCACCAGCTGCGTGATAATGGGCACAGCACATTAAAAGCAAAGGTTTCAAACCAAAGATCAGAAGAAACAACAGCAAAAAGAAAGAAAGAGAAAACTTCAAATCAAGGAAAAGTGCCAACTTCCTCACAGGCCCTCTATACTACAACAGCTACTGGTTCTAGCTCAATACTCACTGTGCAGAGCAAAAAATACTGGCCTCCCACAGCTCTCTCACGTCCCTTTTTTCTGCATGCACAAAGCTCAGAACAACAAGGCTGTTGACAGGCTGAGGTAAAGTGATGTGCCTGCTGGCCTACCATCTGTGGTGGGACAGGATGCCAGCTAACGGGCCGGGTGGAAAGGGGGTCTTCCCCGTGTGTCATATTTCACCTCCTCACCTAATTCCAGCTACAGTATCGCTCAACAATAACCTCCTTTCTAAGTGGAAGGTCAAAAACCCTCCTGCACCAGCGGGGGGGGGGGGGTACCTCTGTCTCCTGCAAAACCAGAGGTTGTTTGATACATGAGAGGGCTCTAATGCGAACAAGTTCCACTCTGTGAAATGAGTTTGGTTTTCTATTATACTTTCAACTTTAGTTATCTGTGCCCAGGCCAAATACAAACAGAAACAATTGAAGAGAAACAGAGTGAATATTTCAAACAAACTACACAAGCCTAATGACTGTCAGCTTTCTGACTCAGTTTGGAGTTTATTTCTTGCTTTACAGGCTACCTCTGATCTATCGCCCTCACGAAAGAAATCTTCATTTTACAAAGTCATGGAGATTTACCAAAGTCTGGGCTGGCCGGCAAAAATAATCTCAGAAATACTTTAAAGTAAAGCCTGTCTTTTGGCGTGTCGCCATTAGACCACAGGAACAAATGTCAGGAGGCTTTATGTGGCAGAGGACAAAGTAATGCTTACATAAATTGCCCACATAGTACGGATGAGTAAGACTGCTTGACTCAATCTTGTTGTCCCCTCATGGTTTTACTTTAGGCTTCATACTAGAGTCACTCAAGTTAACCAGCATCTCTCCTTGTACTCCACTAAACCCTGATTTAAGACAGAATAAACAGACAAAAGTATGTCTGCTAGCAAGCCTCTGTGGACATCTTTCAGCACAAAGGCTTGTATTAATTGTTGACAGAGCACGTTTCTGCCGGTGAGGTGGATGAGATGAGAAGAGGGAGAGTGCTGCAGAGTAGGACTCTGCCGCACTGCTGGGAGGACAAATAAAAACGTGGAACAGAAGTCGAGTGGTCACGCAGACGGGCATGATGAAACATTTCTGACTAACAAAGCAGAAATACAGTGCTGACAGGCCGAAAGGAGATTGAGGAACTACCTGGCAAAGCAGCAGTCAAGAATGAGTACTTGGTCTTTCCTGGTCAAACTAAGACTAACTAAACCTTGATGAGTGTGAACACCATGATCTGCCTGCAGATCTGTCATGGTGGCTGATGTGATGCATAAAACACATTTTGATGTGTGTGTGTGTGTGTCTGTGTGTGTGTGTGTGTGGGTACGTTACCGACAGTTCCAGGGGTCGTTGACCGTTGGTGCCCTTATGTTTTATATACAGCACAATATATCACGTGTGGGTACATGAGGACTGAACCATTACACAACAAAACCTGTCCCACTGTTATATTTTGTTAATGGGTAATACTTTCAATTGCTAGTGTACATTTGTAGTAAAATTCATTTTCTCTCCAATATATGAACTGTTATTGGTATTAATCAGAAAGTGACATATACTCGCAATAGGTAAGAGTACAGTCAAGAGGAGGCATGTTCAGCTGTGGAAATGATCAATTTAAAGGTGAAATGGAACACGAAGAATAGATATCCTCGTTTTGAATCTTCCCCATCAAATACTAAGTCAAAGTCATCCTTAAATGACAACACATAAGTATTCAGGGGATGCTATAAAACACATAAAGAGGTGATGGGTATGAAGACAGGTTTAAGAGCTTTGTGAGAATACATTAAAGACATCCAGTAGTGTGTCTACTCTATATAAACTATGATGGTTCACAGCATTTCTGGCCTTGAGTTGGTTTTGACTGGTCATAAGTATACAAACACGTTCACTCAACAGTTAAGACAAAGGCAAAACACACGCGCTCTCATATGCACACTCAAAACAAACATATACAATACGTAGACATCTGAGGCAAGAGTTATAGCATACCTCTTAAATATTCAGTAAGACACTTAATTCTAACATTAAATTTTTGCAGAGGCTGAAACAAATGAAAGGTGACAGGGGAAAACGTGTGATAGTTGAAGGACAAAAAATCAACCAGCCCGTTGGGGATTACCTGAGGTGGATTTTGCAGGATTAAAGCTGATGAAGTGTCCTGTGAGACGGAATTATTGGGAATAATGGGAGAACTGTTCCTTCATATAACAAGCCAGTTTCCCCCATGTCCCTTTTTTCTCTCAGTCAGACTGCCCTGGGGCAATGTGTATGCTCATGTGCATGATTGTGTGTGTGTCATTATGAGTGAGTGACTGCCCTTTGAGGATGACACACACACACACACACACACACACACACACACACACACACACACACACACACACACACACACACACACACACACACACACATGCGCATAGAGTTGATAAAAAGATTCCAGCTAGTAACATAGCTCTTTCGTTTCAGTGTCCATAACGTGGTCCCAGGCCAACGACAACATGGGTTGGCTGAAGTGGTCCAGCATAAGAACCCCATGAACTTTTCCTAATAACTAAACCAGCAGGAGCTGCAGGTGTCAGGTGTGTGAACGTGTTGACATTTGGACCAACATGTCTTAAAAAACTGCTGGCATGCAGATCGCTGTAAAACGCCTGAAAGACTTCTCACTAAAAGGAGAAGCAGTTGCACTGTACAGCATGTTATAGTGGGTTCAGTGGTCAGCTATGATAGCAATGTTTACTGTGTTCTCTTTGTGACAGCAGGACAGTGTCAATAAAATCTCAGCAGGAAGAATTGAGCTTCCACAAACAACCTCCACCTCCTCTAGCTCCCACTAAAGCGACAATTTGCAGTGGTTGCTGCATTCACGCAACTTTCCCTCCCTGCCTTTCCACCTCATTGCCTTATTTTAGCGTCTGTCGTTCTTCTCCTCAACATCTAGTTATTCAAGGGCATCCTAATAGAAAAATAGATCATCCAGACACACTGGGCTTAGATTGGTTAAAAATGTTAAATCGTGGAGTGAACAGAGGCAGTGTGGATATGCTCCTGACTTTAAGAATAGCACCCTTAATTCAGGGAAAAATAGAACGACCGAACATGGGCAAGTCAGTAAAAAAAAAAAAAACAACTCCCTTTTTTACAAGGTCTCAGGCAACAAAAAAATGACCAAAAAAAGATGTTATATTGTATTATTGGACCACATGTAATAGATGTGTGAGTTGTCAGTGTGGTGACTGTGTGACGGGACTGTGCGGAAAGCGAGGTAAGAATGTTAATCAAACACACATAAATGCGTGCACACAAACAAACGCACGCGTAGAATCGCTCTCTCACACACACCCCTTGAAGGTCCCCAGTGACATGTTCCCCTAAATTAATATATAACAGTTAAAGTAAAGTAATACTCTCTATATATAGCAGGTTAATATTACTACACTTGTCTCCATGGTAACTACGTTGAGAGACAGCCATTCTAGGATTGGAGGCAGCAGATAGGACCGTTGTTGGGAGAGGCTGAAGATAATACTATTGTCTCCTACCATACTAGTGGAGTAAAAGCGTGATAGCCATGTGAAGGCTGTAGTGGACCAGTCACCATGGTAACAATGGTGTGGGAGCACCACACTGAGATGAGGGGCTAAGGGCTGGGGATCTGGCAGTGAGATGTGTCCATGATCACTCAGGGCTGAAGGGGGATTGGCAGCCACCGTTCCAGCCACGTGGCCGGTCGCTGTCGAGACCACGGTACCTCATGTTCTCTTCCTGGCCACCTCCACGTCCTGGCACTCAACGGCTGATAGCGCTATCAGCATCTGGGCGGCGTAGTAGGTGGCCATGATGATGGCGCGCGAATGGGGCACCGGGAAGCAGAACTTGTTGACGGCGATGGTGAGGTCGGAGACCATGAAGAGCACGGCGCCCAGACAGGCGGACAGCTTGGTCCAGGTCCACAGGTCGTTAGCCAGCTGCAGGCCTGCGATTGCCCTCCAGGCCATGAAGCCGATCAGAGCGATGTAGACGGCCACCAGGTAGGTGAAGGGGCCAGACAGGTAGGGGTACAGCAGGATGTAGCTCAGAGAGGACACAGCAGTGATCAAAAGGCCAGCAAACACGTTAAGAGGTTTCATCCCAAAGGCAGATGAGTAGAGGATGTGAGTGATGGCAAACATCAGAAGGCCTGTAACACATCATGTACACATATATATAAATGATTTAAATCTAAATACTGTCTTGCAAAGTGGTGTCCTATCTATCTACCCAATGGGAAATAAAGCCTTGTGCAAAACTGATGAATTAAAGTGTGAAGCAAGACACCTGAAGAAATGATAGGCAGCTCATCTAATTCATAGGGAATTAAAGGATCATTTAGGTTTATTACAACTTGGCTCTTGTAATTGTAGTTTTGGCAAGTGTCTGTAGTGGTTATGACAACTTTGTACTCACCAAAGCCATTTCTGAGATCTGGGAACATATATAGAGTATGTATTGCAACAAGTTGCAAAATTGTCCAACAGGGCAAAAAACATGAGCGGTCATATGATAAAACAACCCTAAAAACAAGCAAATGTTTTCACAAGGATTACATAGCAGGTATCCATAGGAGAAAATAAAAATGTGGGTCCCTAAAAACTCAGTAATGCATCATTTCAGAGTAAATACAGAAGGGTCAAAAGTTGAACCAGGAGTTCTGTCTGTAATCCATGATGAAACGTGTATGATTATCCAACTCCTGTTTCTTGCCCTGTTGAACTTCTTTATAGTGATGTCAACACCTTCCCAGATACTATTATGCTTTTACCAATAGCAACCATTGCCAAAAACCACAAAAATAAGGCCCAAGTTTAAATAAACCAGGATGATCCATTACGGTGTAAATCCATATGAAAGAAGATAATCCTGTAAATGAGACAAATTGCGACTGAGCGCCATGGTGTGTGAGCTTTTTCCTCACCGTGAATGAAGTAGCCCTGCTCCTGCCAGATAAGAAAGGCATCACCCAGAGCAGAGAAGATGAGGCCGGCCAAGATCTTGCGGGCACTGGAGTGAGCACCTAGGAAGTTGAAGCCGTGTGCCAGCAAAAACACCCACAGGCAGAAGATGGGCAAACATTTGATCAGGGCACTGAACCAGGATGGACTTGAGGTGGGGAGCCACAGGACAAAGTATACACAGGTAGCCTTGAAGAACGGCACCAGCTTAGGGCCTTCACTCTTGACCTGAAAGCAGATTAAATATTGATATTATCAACTGAGTCACAGTATGTTGCACTTACATGAAGTTATTTTATAATGTAAGTCAGAACAATGTGCTATTATTGTCACTAGAGTCATTAAAAGGGTTTTCATCTCAAGACAGAGGCCATGAAATAAATCGCAGGAATCAAAAACCTCAGTCAGCACTTTGCGTTTTTGAGGTACGGTCTCTCACGCTTTATTTAAAAAAGGGAAGATGAGCAGTACTTCTCCTTATTTGGGAGAGTGGTTTGGGTTAAGACAGGAACAGTCTTGGGGCTGGCTTTCGTGAGGTGATGGGTTTACGTCACTATGTCAGACATTCATGTATTTCGTGGCTGAAGCTACACTCTGCAGAAACAGCAACTAAAGAGGGAAATGCAAAAAGCTTCCACACTGTTGTTTTGACTTCCAGTAACCTTCCCTTTTCTTCTTTTTTGACTCTCTCTCCCATCCTGTTTTTCTTTTTCTCCTCCTCCTGTGCTTCACCTTCTTCTCTGTATCTCATGCTCTTGAGAAGTGTGTAGCAAATCAAGTCTCTATTTCTTCCTCCCAGCTGTGTTACCAGTCATATTTCTTTCTGTCCAAATAGATGAGGCCCAACAGGGTCACAAAAAAAAAAAAAGCAAACAAAAACAGAAAGTTAGAAAGAGGATTCACAACACCACTGGAATGATTACCCGCCTATGGTTCTGGTCTGAGAATCATTCTGTGGGCTTAAAGCAAAGGTCCGCGGGAATTACGGGGGGGGGGGGTTGAGTTGAGAGGGCAAACAAGTGAGTGAGGGTTCACTAGAGCTTAGATAACTGGAGGAGAGATGAGGAGGATACGAGTAAGACGGGGAGAGGAGGATGAAGAAGGGGTCATAGTGCAACAGGACATGGGTTGGAGGGAAACTTCAGAGGAAGGGGGGAGAGTGAACGAGATGGGTTTACCAGCATTTAGATGACAGCCGGATTTACGAGTGGACAAGTGAGTAGGGGAGAGAGGGGAGAGGTGAGAAAGTGAGGAGGTGAGAGAAAATGAAGGGTCACTAGTTCATATGGTTTATGCTCCTGGTGTGGGGGGGGCTTTGATTGCACAATTACTCAATAAAAAAGCAGGCCAAATTACAGGACAGGAAAAGGCACACAATGTTTGAGTGATCTCAAAGCTGCCCTGGTGTGGCTGATATAACTAACACACAGAAGTAAAACAAATTTCACGTCACAAGTGTGTTCAGACAAAAAAAAACACACACAAGCCAATGTGGTTTCAGCTTTAAATCACACTTCATCAAGTGACCAAAAAAACTTCTCTTTTTTTCTTCGGTTACGAAATATGGCTGTGAGGCGGCCATTAATAAGCCAGCAGGAGGTTAAGAAGTTCATTCATAGGTTCCTCTCAAGCATTACTGTAACGCATTTTTTTTCCCTTTTTCTAAAAAAAAGTCAATTGAGATGCCACAATGCACTCGAAATTCTGCATCTAAACTCCTGACCAAACTAAAATGTGAGTGTATATCACTCTGAACCACAGTATACTGGCTCACTGTGTCTTTAAGATCTGACTGAATATGAGTATATCAAGCTCTAAAATGACTCAGGACAGGCCAAGAATTCAGACACCCTGTCGTTTGATGTGTTTTATATTATTTTATTTTCAGCTATGGTCCCATATTGAGGAATACCATTCCCAAATATATCAGGGATTTAGTTTTGTTTTTTTAACACTACTTATAACAGTTTGTTTTCTGTTCAGCGTTCAACTCGATTTACAATGTTTTCCTGTCTCTGTACCTGTAATTTACATTTCATTTCATTTCATTTCACAGTGTATTTTTAGTATACAGTGTTATATTAAAAATACTGATGTTAATTTTCCTCTCTATACTGTAAAGCACTTTGAGATAAATTCTTTACATAAAGGGTGCTACGTAACAGCGGCTGTGACCATGACGTGTGTCTGACACACTCTGTGTTTGTACATATTTGTGAATTTCATTTTCTCATTTATTGTATCTTATACAACTAAAGACAGTTTCAGTCTTTTTCCCCGAAAGTTTGAGCTTACCACCAAAGTGGCAAAACCGGATGATTAAACAGGTTGGCCACCTTCACTTGAGCCCAGTGTCCTCTTTGGTAAAATGGAGGTAAGTATCAAAATAAGCTGGTATACTCACTGTAGCTAAGCTTACTTATACTCAGGAAAGAATCTTTTGCTTTTTGCTATCATGTCCAATTTAAGACTTTATCCTTCTCTTACAGATCCAAGTACCATGAAAGGAATTTTTCACTAAGGCAAAACTAACACTGGGTGTATGATGTGAACTAATGTGCTCCTGTTGTCTCCACGATGTACTTTGACTGGCCTTCATAAAACAAATGGAGACATCAATAAATATTAAAGTCATGACCAAAATGTGTGTGTGTGTGTGTGTGTGTGTGTGTGTGTGTGTGTGTGTGTGTGTGTGTGTGTGTGTGTGTGTGTGTGTGTGTGTGTTGAGTCTGTCTATTCCATTAAGGCCAAATGGGTGCCAAGCATAGGAGACAACCCTGGCTCCACTCCCGGACAAGCCAGCATCATAACTCTCTTTATCTGGCCACTGTTGGCTACTTAAGCACAGGACACCAGAAAGCACAACATATTTCTGTGGTACTGTCGGGATTCAAGGACGGCTCTACGCATCATCATTACACGAAAAGGCCTATCTATAGTTAAATAAAGTGCAGCGAAAGAACAGTAGAAGATCGATAATTAAAAACAGTTTGATTATTATCTTTCGCGAAAAAAACACTCAAAGTATATGCGGACCATGTGAATCTAGTAAGTGGTGAGTAAGAGGTTTGGAGGCTGAATACAGATTCCAGAGAGGAAGATGGGAGGAAGTCAGATATTCCCATAACCTTTGGTCCTATTCATGTGTCGTGTCAGCCATACTTTGCAGTTTCCCTTTCCATTGTTTTTCATGTAAACTTACTGCATCTACACAATACGAGCAGAGCCGCTGGGAGAGAGACGAGACTAAAACAGCATGGAGAAACCCCTATGCAACACAGCATACAAAGGTTTCTCTCACTGTATCATCACTTGGACTGAAATCTCCAGCAGTGGTAAAATTACAATTAGGCCGTGTGCCTCAATTTTGTTTCATGTTCAATAAAAAAAGGCTTATCTTAGACTTGAATCTACATTATGATAATGTCTGTTGTCAGATCATTACTGTTTTTGTCATATCACCTACCATTGCTGCTGTAAAATTGGAGTAATTGTTCTCCTCTAATACATGGCTCCCTATCCCATTAAGCTAAAAAGCGATTGCATCAAATTTTTCCATTAAGACGGCATAATTGCCTGCTGGCAATTGAACTAGTCTACAGTGGGCGTAATGGTTTTATTTCTCTGAGATTCAGCCTAGCTCTCCCGCTCAATGTCTTGTATCTAAATGAGATTGTCAGGGTCTTGCTGGACAGTATTGTCTCAGCTGTAATCTACTCCTCAGTTTGTCTGCATGGACACTGAAGAGGACATTAGCGACAGCTTTGAGCCCTGTGTGACAGTCAGTTGTCACCAGCTTTAAGGTACAGGACCCACTGCCTCATTGGGGAGGCCAACGAAATTAATCATTGTCATCGAGCCGTCTGAATGATCACATTATAAATACGGGCTGTCTGCGAAAGGGCTGTGTCACATACAGCTGAGTGGCTGTAAATACCTGCCTCTGTCCCCAGTTAAGGAAATCATATAGTTAATAATTGACAGCATTTGCATAGTTACTAACAAGCAATAGGTTTCTTTGATGGAATGAAAACATTCAAATTCACCACGTTTTCCAAAGTTGCCTCTTAACTAAAACTAAATATACAATGGTATCACACAAATTAATCTAATAAATCAGTTATTTTGAAGCGCAGAGATGCAGATGTTTCTTTAGATGTGTTAAAGTACAAATAAATGTACTTCATAAGTTAGTAAATGAATGATGCAGAATCAATTGAAACGTGTTAACTATCTTGCATTATTTGGGCCAGAACTCGTCTCGTAGCTGCAGCCCAGGAAGAAACAAGCAGCTGATAGCCACTAACGATTCTGCAGCAACCACGAACCAACAAAAGCACTGCATGGGAGCACTGAATAACATCCAGCCAGGATGACATCTATTCAACCATTCTGGGAGTGTCAGAAACACGATACACAGAACCATATCAAAGACATGTATACTCTTGTGCACTTAATTTGGCAGAGGGGAACTGTAACGCAAGTATGGTCCTGGCAAGGACAGCTGGCGTGCGGGTCATATGACAATGTTATTGCTATGCAGCATCACACACAACACTGTTTCTTTCCATCTCACAGCTTCTTTAACTCGAAGGATAACTTGAGGTCAGTTGCAGACAAGCAGTACAGTACAGCACAGTACGATAAATACCTATTCTCTGCTTGATAGAAACGCTTCTATTTTTCTATTTTGATGTAAGTGAGTAATACAGAGTGCAGTAAAAACGTCGGGGGGCAACGGGCAGTTGTCAGATGCTGCTGCAATTGTAAGAATAAGTCCAGAAAGCAAAGTGAAGCTTCTGGGCTAAAGAAAGTTCCTGACAGCAAGTGATAAAGTCCATGTGTTAAGGATAGTACTGTATGGGCTGGTCAGAAATTGTGTGTGGTGTGAGTGATAAATTCTACAACATCTGTAAAGGACAAACACTGATAAATTCCCTTACGAGCACAACAGTCTGTGCACCAGATGGCACAGAGTCTGGCAGTGTTTATCAAAACCTTTAGAGTCCGAAATAAAAACAAGGCCTAAATACAGCTGCCTTTTACGTAAATGTAATAATGGATTTACAGCAGCATCTATGGAGGTAATAATCAATTTCCACAATATATTTTATCTCTGAGCAGACACAGAGTGTGGCCCCATATACCCTAAACCCACTGATGTTTCTCAGTTATTACAAAGTACCTTTTCAAATGCAAATCAAAAAAGATAATAAAATACTTTGAGACCAGTGTAGAAAAAAATTAAGGAAAAAATATAAATGAAAAATACAATATTCACATGATTTTTGTTAGTGGTTAATGGCGTGTTTCATTATGACACAAACTAGGTGTCTTTGCTTGGCCCTTTTTTTCCCTTTAAAGTGAAACTGGAGGGATACAAACGTGTGTCCTACTATACCCTGTTCTACGGTGTTTTTTTATCTCAGCAAATGCCTTTACATTCCCTAACACCTCAATTTATGGAAGTTAAGCAAACCCTGGAGCTGCACAGCATCGCCATCGCTAAGGAAACTAGTTTGAGGGGCAAGCATTTCTCCACACAGACTCCTCTGCACAGCAGTCACACTGGCTACACATCAGGGTTTACTACAGGCCATGTTACACCACACCATCCTTCATGGCCCCTGCAAACGGGGTAAAATTTCATGGCAGCTCTGTCAAAGTAAGAGGATGCCAGGGCGGGTTAAATTATTCATGTAGCTGTGATATTTTCTGTCAAAATGGTCCGTTTCCCGCGGTGGCACTTTGGTCAATTATGGAGCTAATGTACGGGCTAAACAATAGAGTCTATGTAAAGCACAGCTACAGCCAAAAAGATGAAAAGCCAGCCAGCCACAGCAGAGCCCTGCTTGGCGCATGCGTTACTGGAGGGTACAGGAAAGAAGAAAAAAAAACAGACAAAAAAAAAAAAAGGTCGTCACATGAGAGGTCTTCTTTTAATCAAGGGCTGGCTTTGGAAATCTGTGGAAACATCCCTTCTGTACGTGGAGCATCGGGATGGACCAGCTTGAAACGCATCGCCGCTAAAACGTGCCGACACGCCGAAGAAACAGTGAACATAAAAGTTCCTGCTTTGGGGTCACCCACACGCCCAGACGCACGGCACGAAATAGCGAGGCGGACGAGAGGCTGAGAGCGGCGCGAGTGTCCGAGGGCACATGGCTTAGCATTCTCAATTCAGCGCAACGGGCATTCCATATTTACTGGTAATTAATTGATCAGCTAAGGAGCATG
>NC_053407.1:11292948-11327813 GCF_016859285.1 Xiphias gladius | reverse complement strand
CTGAAAACGCTAGACTTAAACAGCAGTTTGCCAATCTGCAAGAAGCCAACACAAAACTGCTGCATGAGAATGGCTGCCTTCAGAAGACACTGGGGAGAAAGCTGAACATGGCCAAACAAAACATCAAGGAGTTGCAAAAGGCTCTAGAGGCCATAAAGGCAGACCAGGATGAGGACAAGAAGAGGGAGGAAACTTTGAGAGAGAACGAAAAGGAACTCTCTTCACTTAGAGAAAGCCTCAGAGTGCGAACCGAGGAGCATCTGGACATTTCTTCCCAGCTCAGCCTCAAAGAGACTGAACTGAGCGAGAGCTCGAAGAGGTGCAACGCTCTGGATGAGAAGTTCAGGGAGGAGCTCGCCGAGAGGGAGAGGAGAGAAATGGAACTCTCTTCACTTCGTGACAGCCTCAGTGCAGAGAAGGAGAAGACAGACAGAGTCAGAGACTTCTGGACGAAGGAATATGACCAGATGAAGGCTGCCTTTGAGGGCGAATTAAAAATGGTCAAGTCCATGTGCGACACCCAGCAGAGCACTGACCTGCAGCAAGTGCAAGCAGATGCTCAGAGCAAGGTGAGCCAGCTGCAAGAGACCATCACAGAGAAGGACAATGAGATCAGCGCCTTCAGAAGTGAAATTAAAAGTCTCACTGAGGAGCATTTGATCCTTTCGTCCCAGCTGAGCCTCAAAGAGAGTGAACTAAACCAGAGCATAAACAGGTGCAACGCTCTGGAGGAAAAGTTCAAGAAGGAGCTTGTCGAGAGGGAGCAGAGCTGGGAGAGGAGACAGAAGGACTTGGAAAAGCTGTGGGCCGAAAAAGAAGTTGCCCTGAAGAAAAAGGCGGGCAACACAGAGGAGGAACTGAAGCTTCTCATCATTAAAAGCATCCACCTTCAGGTACGCTGCTTGACCTTAAAAGTTTATTTTGGAATAATGGCTTTTTGGATTAGAACAGCTTGTGTCAAAATTAGCCTTTCAACGTTAAATAGAAAATTCTTTCTATTTCTTTTCAGGAGCTCACCCTTAAAAAGAAGAAGAGGCAAGGTTTCTGGGGCAAAAAGAGGCAAAAAAGCTGCACTGTGGAGGAGGAGGCTGCAGGTTGTTCAGCTCAGGCTGGACATGAAGAGAAAAAGAAACATAAAAAAGACAATACATGGGGCTTCTGGAGCAAAAAGAAAGAAAAAAACAACTCTGACAAGGAGGCTTCAGTATGTCTGGCTCAGGCTGGACAGGACAAGGAGACAAAGGAGAAGAAACGGGGCTACTGGAGCTGGACTCTCAAGAAGAAAAGCAGTGACAGAAAAGTGGAGGAAGGTGCTGTTCGTCTGGCGCAAGATGGACAGCAGTAAACTATCCATCCTACACCCCCCCCGCTACCCCCCCCTTCTCTCTTCCCCTCTTTGCCCCCCTCCCCTGTCGCCTTCTCTCTCTCCATCCCTACACCCTCACCCCGTCTCTCTCCCCTTCCCTCTCCCTCTTCCCTCTCCAACCCCCCCCCATATTCCCCCATCTACCCTTTACTCCCCACCCCTACCCCCCCCTTCCTCCCAACCCTCCCTCCCTCTCTCCCACTGTCTTTCCCCCTCAACCCAGCCGGTCGAGGCAGACGGCCGTCCACCATGAGCCGGGTTCTGTTCAAGGTTTCTACCTCTTAAAAGGGAGTTTTTCCTTGCCACTGTCGCCAATTGGTTGCTCATGGGGGAATGTTGGGCCTCTGTGAACATTGTAAAGAGTACGGTCTAGACCTGCTCTCTATGAAAAGTGCCCTGAGATAACTTGGCGCAATATAAATAAAATCACACGCCCACTATCTTTTCTCCTTTCTTGTAAATATTAATAAAAAACCCAACTCTAAAGCAACCGGTTAAACCCATTTCTTTGTGCTGCTTTCCATTTGAGTTAACTCTGGGCTGTGTATCCTCAGTTATTTCTTCATGTCTGGACCTCAACTACAGCTGTGATATCTTCCGATATCAATTATCAGAATGCAGAAACTTCATCCACAGTTGAGCAGGCTTTATTGCAGAAACCACCATTGCAACATTAGGATATTGTGTTAAAGTACTATGCAACCTGTATCACGACATGTCACAGCACATACAAATGTGAATATTTAAAATTTAACTTACATATTTTTTTAAAGCGCTTTCATCGGTGTGCAGGAAATAGTCAGAAAAATGTCCACAGTGTTGTTCAGTCTGTTGTGCACTCTAATGCTATTTGTGTACAACAGAACCACTTACGTTAAGTGCTTTGAAGATGCATGTAGCTTTTGTCTGAAATAAGAAAAGCAAAGAGCTTATACAGGTATGTATATATTAAAAAAAAAAAAGTGCATATATTAAAACGTTCAAATGATAATTTTCAACACTGCAAAGTGTTTTTTTTCTCTGGATGATATACTCTCCCTCCTTACTCACTCTTTTGTAATATAGATCATTTTAAAATTAAAGTTCATTTTAAAAGGAGATGAGTCAAAAAGGTATTGTACAATGCATAAAAATTTAAAACGACATTCTGTATATGACATCAGGTGCCTTGTAACTTTGTCCAATACTTTAGAGAAAAATGGCTTGAAAATACATATGGTAATAGTCGAGGTCGCTCTAAACAGGAATGAAAATTTCAGCAAACCTGCGAAGGAAAGGTTTTTATGAGTGTTTGAATATGAGGGAATTACCGAAGTGCTAGGATGCATCTTGATTTTGGGAGCTGATTTTTCCTTTCATTTGTTCAAACACTGCATAGTATAATAGATTGAAATGTATGTGGTCACACAAGGTCAACAGGAATCTATTGAACATTTCAGCGATTGTATTAAGTAAATTAGTTTGTAATGCTTTCAAAACAACAGGGATGGGGAATTTTCCATGTCTACAGTGGCTTTGTTTTTTTCAAAGGAAGCCGAAACTAAAACGACTTTCAATTCCCTGAGACATATTTAAAAGTAGAATGTTTCAGGAAACCTAGTAAGACCATGTTACATATGTGAAGGGTTATTTTTATGTGTTTTTATATATTATCTTGTTATGAGACTAAAAGAAAGTGGCTTGTGGTGCTTATTACACTCAGGTGCTGGTACTAAACAGAGGTGTTATTCTGCAAGGAATGCACCCAAAGATATATGGTTGTCTATATGTGACAAACAACCCCTTATATGGAGGCGGCATGACAGTTTGAGAAACTGTCCTTGGGTGCTGTGTAGTGTCTTGTCTTTTACTACCTCTTTTTCTACAGATAAGTCGTTAAATGGGGAGAGTCAATCATGTCCAGATTGAAATGTCCAGGCACATACCTGAGGAGTGACGGAGGTCTCAGCCAATAAGAAGATGACCATGCCGACAATGTTATTTACAATGTTTAAACCTAATATCTGCTGGACCAGGGAGAGAATAGACACTCAGACTTCCTGAACTGATGTGAATGCTGTATGCTTGTCAGGGATGCATAGTCTGGTCCAGAGCTCTGTAAGCAACCTCAATCTCTAAGACAAGGCTGTATTTTAATAAATAGATGTGAATTTAACTTTTTGCGAGTCCTAATGTTTTTGGTGACCCCGACGTGATGAAGGCAGGAATTATTTAACTAAAACTTTTTCGTTTAAAAAAAAAAAAAAAAAAGATGCTTTGCGCTAGAGAAAAATAGACAACTGGGACGCTGAGGACAACGAGAGGCCTCTTTAAAACATCGGTAAGCAGAAGCTCGTTTAAACCAAAATTCAGTATATCGGAAAATTCTAAAATAACGTTGTACTGTGTGTCCCAATTGTCGACTATACAGCTAAAATTAAGAGGATTGAGATTGCTTAAAACGCGGTCGGAGGAAGAGTCCCAGGGTTATTAGTACACCGAGTGGGTGCCTCCAGGGAGGCTGTGATCGGCGGAGGGGTCCCCGGTGACTGACAACCGAGGGGGGGCCGCCGAGGGAGATCGATAAATCAACCCTTGTCATCAGATCTATGATCTGATGAGAAGGGGATCTCCTTAGTGAATGCAAACCCTTTTTTCATAAAAGAACTGCAGAATTAGTGAACTTTTGTGCATATCCGCTAAAATAAAAGGGGCAGGTTCGCAACGCTTAAGCGTGTCCAGAGCCATTGCAGGACGAGGCACGGTAACTCGTGTTCAACAGAACCGTCTGCAGGGAAGGCGCGGCGCTAAAATAAGGTTGGTAGTCAGGGACTCCCTTGGGTATACCCGGACTCGTGGGGGTCTAATCAGCCAGTCATGAGGGAAGGAAGAGCCCTAGCACTCAAGCTAAAGATAAGAAATAATAAAGGACCGACCCGGCTAAGTGCGGAAATCCTCGATAGCAAGGTCAATAAGTCTATCAATGAGGTGTCGATGAAAAAGTCGTTTAAAGGACCAGGAGAGCGAGCGTGAAGCGGCGATCTAGGATAGTTCACTGCAGAGTGTTTAGATTTAGCAGTTGTTATCTTTTGTGTTTTTACCCGTGGGAGGGGTTGAGCTTGTGATCCCTAAGCCGTTGTCAGAAATTCCATATTGGAGCAACCCAACGGTGGTCTAAGAGACTGTGTGATTATTTGGGAAATTGTGTAAAATTGACTATGATAAAAGTGGCCAACAATAAAAGTGCTTGGTAGGTACAACGGTGTCTCTGTTGAAGTTTTGTCCAGGTGTCTGAACTGCAAAGACGTGTGGGGGTAACATAACGGTGATAAGAAACCACACGCCACACTGTAAAAGTGTGTGTGCAGTTCAAAGGGTCAGTGGATTGGGTG
Organism: Xiphias gladius; assembly: GCF_016859285.1. Taxonomy (NCBI): domain Eukaryota; kingdom Metazoa; phylum Chordata; class Actinopteri; order Istiophoriformes; family Xiphiidae; genus Xiphias; species Xiphias gladius. The sequence continues at coordinate 11,323,076 of NC_053407.1, read as the reverse complement.
TTATGCCATGCACACTGACTGGCCGTTGGGGAGGATAAAAATTCATTTTTACCCAACAGATAGTGAGAGGACTGGTGAGTAAAACAATTTACATAAATGTAAGTGCACCACACCACACAAACATGGATAGATAGTTCAATAGGGAGTTTTCAGATGGGGGCTGTGGTCCTCAAATTGTAATTCTAATGTTAGAACAACAACAGCAAGAGCAGTGGAAACTGATTAAAAGACAGGTGCTTAGTGGTGAAGAACTGAAGATAGACAAAAAATATGTAAAAAATGTGATGAGATGTGGGAGGAGGTACAGGACAGATTGAAGGCAGAGAAGAGGGGAGGAGGCCTACTCCGTTTCTTCTCTAAATTAGAGACAGAGGCTAAAGAGATGCTAGAGGAGCATGAGAAGAGCAGTCCTTCACTCTTACAGAAGAGTGCATGGAGTAAGGAGCGACAGAAAAAAGATAAAAAGAGAGCTCTGTCACACAAAATTGCATTAGCTTGTGGCGCATTGTTCCCTGAAAATAATAAACAGACACAATCAGCCCCGTCCTCACCTGCAGGGAAAGGAGCTCAAGGTTCCAGCTCACTTTACCCAGTGTTGAATATTAAAGGGGAGCCAACTGCTCCTCCACCTCCTCAAATGCCAGTCGTTTCAGTACAGGGAGTGTTAGACGTGAAGGACGAGTCTGACGAGACTTTAGACAGAGCAACAACAGAGAGAAATAGACTAAGAATGATAGAGCTGCTAACATTAGAGGAAGACATTCAGGATACACAGAGACGCATGCACACCCTAGCACTGATTAGAAGGGAAGAACAGAGAAGAGACCCACGGAGAAGGGGGCAATCTACCACTGCGGCACCGCTCGACAGTGGTGTTTGTCTTATAGACATAAATCAACCGGCTCAGACTACACTGCCAGCGTGTCCCGGCGCACAGACACTTCCAGCACGCTCTACACCAGGAGAGGCAGAGATGCTTTCAGGTCTTCCATTCATTTCTAGAATGCAGAGAGAGATCGATCCACCACTCATACATTTCAGCACACTAGCTACCGGTCAGATAGAGCAAGTTGACAAAAGGGAAAAGAAAATAATTATTACATCCATTCCTGCAGCATGGGGGAAGACAGGAGAGGGGGGAGGAAGAAGACGCAGTCCACCGAGACAGAACTTAGTGGATCATAGGACAGCATAGAATGTCAACCAGTAGAAATCCTCGGTTAAGTGTTACTTTCACCAGAAATCAGGAGCCACCGCTGGCTCAGCATTCCTATTATTTACGCTCTACAGCCAGACCTGCAACACAGAAAAAGGTAATACAGTAAAAAGCGCATATGATGCCATTAGTAGCCAGTCCAGCAAGGGGGGGGGGGTTTATCAGCCCTTTTCCTTCACAGACATGAATTGTTTGGTGGAGAAGCTACCACCGCCCACCTCAGGAGGGGGACCGTGGATGAGACAATTCTGCCAGCTGACTATGGGTTATACCTTAGCTTTGGCAGATTGGAGGGCCTTGTTGGGAAGACAGGTGGGGGAAACATGAGGTGTTACAGGTGGAGATGATTTCTCACACTGCTCAGTTACCACAAGAAACACCCTTTGCTAGATATGCCACAGCCATAGGAATTGCAATGAGAACTAAATATCCAGTGTCTCAAGGAGCAGTACACTCATTAGTGTTTAAAATAAAAAATGATGAAGATGTGCCCTCATTTTTGCTTAAGTGTAGGGGACAGTGGATTGACATGGCAGGAATACATCCTGGCCAAGATCCACTTCAAACAACACTATTTAGAAAAGCAATAATGGAAGGCATGCCTAAGGCTGTTAAAACGGCCATGGAGCTTAACCCTGATATTCCGGGATGCGACTCCGAGAAGTGGAAGAAACATTTGGCACATCATCTAAAAAGTCACAGAATGAAAACTGATGTTGAAAAAACGGAAATTAGCAATAATCAGTCTCAATTGGTGAAATTACAATTAGATTTAGGCAGAAAACAGTTCAATACTGACAAGAAACAACCAAAACAAATGGTACAACAGGCGGATTTGTTTTTTGATTCCCCTGATCTGTATCCTATGCCTGACCGAATCACTCAGCCGCACCATCATCATCAGATGGTGATGAGGGGCGGGTTTGGTGGGGGGCGTGGGCGCGGAGGCCACAGTAGGGGCAGTTACGGTGGATTTAGGAGCAATCAGTGGTCTCGCCGTCCACATCCACAAGATCAGTGTTAGGTCTGCGGACAAGGTGGACATTGGGCTAGGGATTGCACCAACAGACCACAACAAGGAGGCATGCAGGCAAACAGTGGGGCTGCACATCAAGCGCCCAATGCCAACGTCGTGCCAGGGGGTCCGTTTCCAAGCATGTACCCTCGTGATCAATATTGACGGGGCCCGGGAACACCAGGCCATGTGGGATTGGCGGACCCCTACATGGTTATGGCTGTAAATGAAGTTGAGCTGCCATTTCTAGTGGATACTGGAGCACGTTATTCAACACTCACGTGTGATACGGCACCTGCAACCTTATCAAATGACTCTGTACATGTGGTCGGTTTCTCGGGAAAAAATGAAGCTCTGCCATTAACCAAGCCGTTGACTGTTCAGGTGGCTAGTCAGTCTTTCCGTCATCAGTCTGTCAACTCTACATCATGCCCCGTCAACCTTATGGGACGAGATATGTTGGTTAAATGTGGGGCGTCTGTGTTGTGCAGCCCTGATGGAATAATAGTCACATTTCCTAATGGTGTCTCTACGAACTGTTTCTTGCCATCGATCTCCACCACCTCTCACATGATGCTGGCTGCAGACGTTACATCTCAGGTTGCAGTGTGGGCAGACATCTACTGGGCTCAACTTCTGCCTGAAAATCCCCATTCGAACGGATTGCTCTCGCTGTTTACTCAGTGGCGCCCCTGGCTGCATGCCTTAGAGCCCTATGCTTCACCAACCGACCCGTTTCATGTCACTCTGTATTATGATCGTGGTTGTAATGAGGTTTACCAGCAGGCTTTTTATTCTCAGGTGGAAGGTCAACATTGGCACATTGACTCTCCTTTTGTCTTGGTGGGACCTGAGGGCGTTGCCGACCTGGTAACTCTCACCCCTGATCGAATGTTGTGGTATGGAATGAGTGGAGAGGCGTCGACTCATGTTACTCTGATGGTACACGCCGACCACCAGGCAAAAGATATGTGTAAGAGGTTGGCTGCTGTGATTGATTGGCAGCCAACTCAGATCCCTGCATTGTTCTACAGCCCCTCCTTTAAGTCTTATAAAATCACTCACCATACTACTGACATTGTTGAACTGGAACATAGACATGGTAGAGAAAAGACTGATCATGAATTTGCCATTCTTATGCTTGACTCTCTCCCATCTTCTCTGTGGTCATCAGGTCCCAATGACGTGGGGTTTTGTAAATATGCTCACCTATCACCTTTCAATATAATACATCACAGCCCATCTGGCAACCCCAGTATAGACACAAATCAGAGGCAGAGGAAGGTATTGCGGACACAATTGAGGGATTATTGAAAGCAGGGGTAGTGGAAAAATCACACTCATCCTGGAACATGCCCATTTTACCTGTCGAAAAGAAAGGAACAGGTAAATACCGCATGGCACATGATCTCAGGAAGATTAACTCCATTATTACTACACCTACTGTCCCTGTACCTAACCCCTACACGGCCATGTCTGCTATCAATCCACAACATCAATGGTTCACATGTATCGATCTGGCCAATGCCTTTTTCTGTTAACCATTAGCAGAGGACCTCAGAGATATTTTCTCTTTCACATACAAAGGCAGAAAGTTGCGCTACACTAGACTACCAAAAGGGTTTGTTTTATCAGCAGGCATCTTTAATCAGGTACTCAGACAACAATTGAATGATCTCATTCTACCACAAGGTGTAGTTCTGATCCAGTATGTTGATGATTTGTTGCTCGCCGCTCCCACTGCTGATCTTTGTTTGAAAAGTACCAAACAATTACTAGGTCACCTACACCACATGGGTTTCAAGGTTGAGCATAACAAATTGCAGTGCTGTCGACAGTCTTTCACCTTTTTAGGCCGCGTCATCTCTGCCTCAGGAACTTCTGTCTCAGGTACACATCGCTCTGCGATTCTCCAACACCATAAACCTGTCACGGTCAAAGACAAGTTATCATTTTTAGGCCTAGCAGGTTTTAGCAGACATTTGGTTCATTCATTCTGTGATCTCACGTCACCTCTAGGCGCCATGGTAAACGCTCAGGTCATGCGCAATCTCACCGCTCTTCTAACCTGGACTACAGAATCCGAAACCGCTTTTATTAATCTGAAACAAGCGCTCTCCCAGGCGGCTGATCTCGCTGTTCCTGACTACTCTTCTCCGTTTTTTCTTGATGTTTCTGTAAAAGCACATACGGCCGATTGGGTGCTTTTCCATAAAAATGGGGAGCTAGACAGGTATTCATATATGCGAGTGCAGTGCTTGATCCCACACAAGTGAGACACCCACCATGCAAAAGACACGCAGCGGGTGTAGCAAAACTTCTACAAAAAACGGCACACATAGTCATGGGACATGCACTGACAGTATTAACAACGCACAGCATAGTTGCATACGTCAACTCAGCCACATTTACAATGACCTCACTGAGACAGAACAGGTTAGAAAAGCTCCTAGGTGCAGCTCACATCACATACACTCATGAAGGCATCAACATGGCAGATAGTATGACAGAAGGCACACCACACATATGTGAGGACAGGGTTCAGAGAGATAACAAGCTTAGACCTGATTAGAAAAGTGAAGCCATAAAAGATGCAGACGAAGACCTGTTTACAGACGGGTGCTGTTATAGGCACCCAGAGCTAGGATTACAAGCATCATATGCAGTGATCAGACAAGGCAAAAGTGGGAGAATGGAGACTGTGATATCAGAGAAAATGCAGGGAAAAGTATCAGCACAACTAGCAGAATTAAAAGCTGTAATAGAAGCCTTGAAACAAGCAGAAGGACAGACAGTAAACATTTTCACTGATTCAGCTTATGTGTCAGGAGCAATACATGTAGATCTAGGGCAATGGCAAAGAGCAGGATTTAGGACGACAGTGGGAACCCCGATTAAACATGAAAAAGAAATGCAGGAACTAGCAGAAGTACTGATGAAACCAAAAGCAGTAGCCATCATTAAATGTAAGGGACACGACAAGGCAGACACATTGATCGCTAAAGGGAACAATGAGGCCGATAGAGTAGCCAAACAGACAGCTGGCTACAAGCCACAATTCATGATGTTACAAGCTGAGCCAGGTGTAACAGAGATGTTGCCAAAATGTGATGTAAATATGTTAATAAAAGACTAAGCCAAAGCTCCACCGTACGATATATCTGTATTGAAAGAAAGAGGAGCAAGGAAACAAGATGATCTATGGAGAGCACCAGATGGTAGACCAGTGTTGCCTCCAGGAATGGTGCCTGGACCAGGAGCAGGAGTAGTGCAGACTCCCAGCTCGACCAAAATTAGATATAAGCCGTATTTCGACCAATTAACCACTCTTATCTCAGCCTTCTCTTCTCGGGTACACGACATCTCACCAGAAGGAGGAGACAATACACCACACTCGGCTGAGTGGGTGTATCTGAAAGCCATCAAAAGAAAGTGGTCAGAACCAAGGTGGAGAGGCCCCTTTGAAGTGGTTAAGCGCACATCTTGCGCTGTCAGACTCAGAGGAAAGGGGGACACTTGGTTTCATTGGAATAGGTGTAAACCTGCTGAAAACCCAAAGCATAGTTTGACTGAAGTTAGAAAAGCGTTGAAAGAACTGTCAGCTGATTCATGCCCCACAGAAACAGAAGATACATAAGAAAAGAACGCAGAGTAGGGTTGAACTTATTTGCCCCGGAAGAGGTGCAGACTTTTCCCTTGGGTAAACCGGAAGTTATTAGAATCATTCTTTACCAAATTGATAACTACATATAAGGGCCTCCAAAGGTTAAACATTTTGCCAGAAGACAGGAGGCCTGAATTACAGTGGATAGCACTGTGGTTCCCTCCATTGACGCCATTAATACCTGTACCGGCTTGCCCTAAAAAACTTCAGATCTCTAGATTAGATAGAATGTATACTAATATCGACCTATCTTCTTTTGTGTTAGATCTGTGGTAGATAGCGTGCTAGTGACTTAATACGGCCAGAAGAGTCAGTCAGGCAATGCATTAATCCCCAGAGGGATCTATTATTTTATAGAAGTGTGGCTAGCTGGTTCTTTAATATATATAGGAGAACCACATTATTCTTAACCTGCTTTGCAAATAGAGAGGAAAAAAAATTGTTTAGCATCACTATTTTATGCTATTTTAGGCAAGGTATTTTTATTGAATAAAGTATACATTATCATGTATGGTTTCTGGAAGACCCTGTTGGGTCTCTCCCTGATTATAATTGCCATTGTCTTATCTCTGTTTGGTTGGGACAGTATGGGAGACCACGGAAACCAGGAACAGGTGCTATGTAAAAGACAGTATGTCAACTAAAAAGGTAAGAAACCACAAGAGTGGTGCCTAAACAAATACGGAGGCATCGAGCTAAATTACACATTAGGAGATAACACAGGGTGGATATTCGATCTGTGCCAAGTAATTGATTGCTATGGTCAGGACTCCAAATGGAGGGGCTACGATCTTTATGTCTGCGACTCCTATTCAGGGGGACCATCGACAGCTGACGACGGTTGGTGTCCTCATTGGGGTTGGGTGTTGTCAGGGACAGCGCCCTTTTGGAAAAAGGACGGATATATCACCGATCGCCCTACTTATAGTAATACCCATTTAATACAGAAGGGGATAGGGTTAAGCAGGATGGGTAGCTCTTCATCTACAGGGGCAAACCCATTGATGCTCACCCTAACGGCGCAGGATAACTCATACAAAGATACTAGGCGAGGTAGTTATTGCAACCCGCAGGAAGTAGATGCAGTATATTTGATTTTAGGGGTTGATCAATCAGGAACTGATACAATGGGTCTAATTAAAATCAATATGTTAGATCCTCCACCTCAAACACCTACTTCCATTCCACCCACGGTTGAGAGACCCACACCCCTACCGGTGATCGATGAGAAAGAAGTGCTGAAAATAGATTTGACCAGAATAACAGGAAAGGATATGGTCAAACTAGCTACAGGATACACAGACAGGAATATGTGGTTGGATTGGATGGCAGGGCCTGCTAAAACATCAGATATTACAGACTGTTTGGTTTGTTCTTCAGCCCGACCTATCCTTAAATTAACGCCTGCCCCTTTATTAATGCACAAAGACAGACAAGGGTTTGATTGTATGTTAGCTTTGCACATGTCCCCTAACCCAGAGAATTGTACTATGCTGTCCCAGCTTTTTCCTGTTGTAAAGAACTTCCACCTGTCTTTTCACCACAAGCGGGGAACTACACCTGTCTTAGCCGTTTAACATCCGGCAACATGACAACTTACACTTTCATGGGTAATGTAACTACAGCCTGGTGTTCACTTACCATAGATGTTAGTGCTTGGAGTAAGATGTCATCTCTTAGTTGGTCCAGAGCTGATCTGTTCTGGTGCTGTGGGGGGAAGACTCTGTTCAACTACTTACTTCCCGATTGGTCTGGAATTTGCACTTTGACTAGGCTGTTAGTTCCAGTACAAATTCTAGGAAGAAATCTTAAGAACCAAATGCAACGCCATTACCAGAGAAAGCGTTCCACACCGGAGTTTGATTGGATGTCCTCTTCTCCAACTTATATTGACTCCATAGGTATTCCTAGAGGTGTACCCAATGAACATAAACTGGCCAACCAAATTGCAGCAGGATATGAGTCTGCACTGCGTTGGTGGTGTACAGTTAATAAAAATGTGGATCGCATCAATTATGTGTATTATAACGTCCAACGTTTGGGAAATTTTAAAGGGGATGCCATTGGGGAACTGTCAGAACAATTAGCTGCAGACTCTCTGATGACTGTGCAAAACAGAATGGCTCTGGACATGTTGTTGGCTGAAAAAGGGGGTGTATGCTACATGTTTGGAGATTAATTTTGTGTGGTCATCCCTAATAACACTGCACCTGACGGATCCGTCACAAGAGCTCTACAGGCCATTAGGGTTTTAAATGATGAAATGGCATCACACACAGATATAGATGATCCTTTCACTAATGTGGTTGACAGTTGGTTTGGAAAATGGCGCAACCTGGTGGTCTCCGTTGTCTCCTCACTGATTGCTGTTGCTGGAATGCTAGTATTGTGTGGATGTTGTTGTGTTCCCTGTATTCGTTCTCTCTTTGTCAGACTCATCACCACCACCATTGAACGCAAGGCCGCACAACCACCTCCCTATCAAATGCCACTGCTGGGAAGAAGGATGAGGATGAAGAGCATCAGACCGTAACGGTGGCTGCCACTTGGGAATGATGTTGATCTCAGAAGTTATCTGAGATCAAAAGGGGGTCTGAAGGGTTATTTTTATGTGTTTTAATATATTATCTTGTTATGAGACTAAAAGAAAGTGGCTTGTGGTGCTTATTTCACTCAGGTGCTGGTACTAAACAGAGGTGTTATTCTGCAAGGAATGCACCCAAAGATATATGGTTGTCTATATGTGACAAACAACCCCTTATATGGAGGCTGCATGACAGTTTGAGAAACTGTCCTTGGGTGCTGTGTAGTGTCTTATCTTTTACTACCTCTTTTTCTACAGATAAGTCGTTAAATGGGGAGAGTCAATCATGTCCAGATTGAAATGTCCGTACAAGGGAGGCACATACCTGAGGAGTGACGGAGGTCTCAGCCAATAAGAAGATGACCATGCAGACAATGTTATTTACAATGTTTAAACCTAATATCTGCTGGACCAGGGAGAGAATAGACACTCAGACTTCCTGAACTGATGTGAATGCTGTATGCTGCTCAGGGATGCATAGTCTGGTCCAGAGTTCTGTAAGCAACCACAATCTTTAAGACACGGCTGTACTTTAGTAAATTGATGTGAATTTAACTTTTTGCGTCCTGCATACTTCACTAAACGAATGCGCGAGTCCTGATGTTTTGAAGGATGGACTCAACATATGTCATTATAATGTTTCAAATAATAAGCGTTTCACTTGGTAAATAAATGGTTTTCCCTCGGTCTTTCCGCGTCCATTTTGGCCACTTCCAGCACCCGTAAGTGCACACGTCTTTCCGTACTCAGCGTTGCCAGATGTACAATATTTGTCGTATTTGTATGATCATTTTGCCTTCTGTATGACCAGTAATGCCAAAACAACCGTAATGTGTGATTCTTTGATAGTTTTGTGACACATAGTAGTTGTAACGACGCTGTGTCATTTCCCATGATCCCACGTTCAGAGGGCCGCACTACAAAGCGAGGTTACTGGCTTATCAGGGTAAATTCAGGAGTCACTTTGTGATGCCAGGTGTAACATCCCGATTAACCCCTACAACAAAAGATGGATAGGTTTTAGCCTTCAAGGTTGGTGCATTTGGAGAACCCAATCCACATTGGCGGGAGGATTGTGAGAGGCTCCCCTGCAGGACGGGGGTGTTTAGGGACTGTCAGAATAAATGAGCTTACCCTGATGTTGTGTGCCTTGGTTTGCGCTATTTTGCCCCTGGACACTTTATGTTTTCCAGAGGCTGAACATCTGAGCAGGAATACTGGTTGGTTGAAGTTTCTGAAGTTTCACTCTGCAATGTGACATTTACCTTATCTAGCGTGTTAAGATGTATATCAAGAAATGTTCAGATACTTAGATACTCTAAGTTACTGGAAAGGAAAGTTCAGCAAATTTTGGAACATGTATTCATTGGCCAATTGTTATGTTGTTTTTGCAAGGTTATTGAGGGCCTGTTTCATGTTGCTGCCCATACAGTCAGTGTGGTGGACATGATCTGCCTGATGAATTATTGCACAGCAGGTGGGATTTTGTTCGGTAACAGAGCTGAGCTACCTCGACACAGCTTATCAAAGGTAACGCGTGTGTGTGTGCGTATGTGTGTGGCGAAATAACATTTTGACTACTATGTATCTGATGGTGAATATCTTTAATTCGCTTTCTGACTAGTGAGAATACAATTCTTACTTGGACAAATGGTACTATGGATGTCCAACACGTAATTACAGATAGTAGTGTGGTTTGGTTCAATGTTAAAACGGCTTGCCATGGTATATCAGAATGTTGTCCAAAAAAAAAAAAAGTTTGACTTCAAGGATAAAATACTTAGGCAGTTTAAAGGTTGTGGCCATATTTTTTCCTCCAATATCATTGGTGAATCATATTTACACAGACATATTAATAAATGTGAAGTCAGCTTGTGAGTGAATGGAGTGAGATTTAAAAATAAGAACCTTAACCACTGATGCAGATTCAGCATCTTTCAGTAGATTTTTAATTTACCTCTGTTTGTCATCACTTCATTGATTCATTTCATTGGCATTCAGTTTCAACAGATATATTCTTTCTAATGTTTGCACTTGAGTTGATTTTTTTCATTGTTAGGTTTGGTGGAACCTTGTTTGTTTGTTTCCGTTTACCAAAGAATGATCAGAGTATTTTTTGTTTACCAACCACCACCTGTCCTGCATGTTTGAGATGTATAATAAAATATAAAGCTGAAGGGAGCCAAAGGGAACTGGCTCTCTGGGCAAATATTCATACTCTATATCAGTTAAATTACTGGCGCAGATTTTTTTTTTCTGTTCCATCGTCATCAGTTAATGATCAGAACTTTAAACTAAAATGGTTCTATCGTGACTTTCTGATGTCATAGTGATGTGAGATTCTAGAACTCCTTCATAGCCCCAAACACTTTTACTTCCACTCAACTTCAACTGACAACCAGTCAACTACGGTCATCAAGTGATCAGCTACTGTCAACGACTGCCGTCACCCACAGTGGACAACTTTCCAACAGACTGCACCCTGAAGTTCTACTTCACAGTCACTTTGTCGAGTCATGGAAAGAAGATATAACTTGAGAACCAGGGTAAGATTTTCTCACTCAGCCAAGAAAAAGTTGTTTGTCAAACATTTTATTCATAACTGCACTAAAGCAGAGGCCAGTCTACGCTTTCTCTTCTTCTTCATATTTTGTCAAAAGCCGTAAAGAACACATTAAATCCCTCTTGTAGACAGGAGACTTTTCAAAGAGTTTGACGAATTAATATGCCATGGTCAAAATAAATTGTGACAATAAATCTCACCAGAAAGAAGCTACAGCTTATGACAGCACAGAAATAAAGTGAGAAATACTGCAGCTCAGATATATATGATTTAGAATACAGTGGATACAGGATTGACCATAGACTATCCAGTGATAGGAGGGAAATTGTAGAAACAAACTAAGTATGTTTGAGCTCCATACAACTCCACCACATTTCAGAGGGAATTTGATACTTTCTACTCCGCTACAATTATTTGAGAGCTTTAGTTACTATTTACTTTGCAGATACAGATTTTTCAAAAAAAACCCATATGATCAACAAATAAAATATGATGCAATGTTATAGTATATAAATGAATTAAATTAGCTCCACCACGACCATTTACAACGGTAAAAAGCAAATGATACATTATTGCATCGATAACTGTCACCCAATATGACGATTCAAAACTTTGAAAGCAACCATTCTGCATTTGAGTACTTTTACTGTATTTTGCTGGTAACAATTCTGTAATTTGGCTTCAGTAAAAATTTCAGTACAGGTGTTTTTCAATACACCTGTTTGAGAAAAGGATCTGCGGATCTTTCAACAATGAGGATGGGACTAGTTTTAGCTAAACACTTGTTGTATGTTAATGTCTTTCAGGCACCTCCTAGAGTGAACACTGGGAACACTACCCAGCATTTCAGGCCCCAGCATTATGTGCCACCTGCAGGAGTGCCTCCCAGCTCGGATATGCACTCCCTCAGACAAGCCCTTCTTTCTGCTGAAGGAGAAAATCTGAAGCTGGCATCTGAAAACGCTAGACTTAAACAGCAGTTTGCCAATCTGCAAGAAGCCAACACAAAACTGCTGCATGAGAATGGCTGCCTTCAGAAGACACTGGGGAGAAAGCTGAACATGGCCAAACAAAACATCAAGGAGTTGCAAAAGGCTCTAGAGGCCATAAAGGCAGACCAGGATGAGGACAAGAAGAGGGAGGAAACTTTGAGAGAGAACGAAAAGGAACTCTCTTCACTTAGAGAAAGCCTCAGAGTGCGAACCGAGGAGCATCTGGACATTTCTTCCCAGCTCAGCCTCAAAGAGATTGAACTGAGCGAGAGCTCGAAGAGGTGCAACGCTCTGGACGAGAAGTTCAGGGAGGAGCTCGCCGAGAGGGAGAGGAGAGAAATGGAACTCTCTTCACTTCGTGACAGCCTCAGTGCAGAGAAGGAGAAGACGGACAGAGTCCGAGATTTCTGGATTAAGGAATATGACCAGATGAAGGCTGCCTTTGAGGGCGAATTAAAAATGGTCAAGTCCATGTGCGACACCCAGCAGAGCACTGACCTGCAGCAAGTGCAAGCAGATGCTCAGAGCAAGGTGAGCCAGCTGCAAGAGACCATCACAGAGAAGGACAATGAGATCAGTGCCTTCAGAAGTGAAATTAAAAGTCTCACTGAGGAGCATTTGATCCTTTCGTCCCAGCTGAGCCTCAAAGAGACTGAACTGGACCAGAGCATAAACAGGTGCAACGCTCTGGAGGAAAAGTTCAAGAAGGAGCTTGTCGAGAGGGAGCAGAGCTGGGAGAGGAGACAGAAGGACATGGAAAAGCTTTGGGCTGAAAAACAAGTTGCCCTGAAGGAAAAGGCGAGCAACGGAGAGGAGGAACTGAAGCTTCTCATCGTTAAAAGCATCCACCTTCAGGTACGCTGCTTGACCTTAAAAGTTTATTTTGGAATAATGGCTTTTTGGATTAGAACAGCTTGTGTCAAAATTAGCCTTTCAAAGTTAAATAGAAAATACTGTCTATTTCTTTTCAGGAGCTCACCCTTAAAAAGAAGAAGAGGCAAGGTTTCTGGGGCAAAAAGAGGCAAAAAAGCTGCACTGTGGAGGAGGAGGCTGCAGGTTGTTCAGCTCAGGCTGGACATGAAGAGAAAAAGAAACATAAAAAAGACAATACATGGGGCTTCTGGAGCAAAAAGAAAGAAAAAAGCAACTCTGACAAGGAGGCTTCAGTATGTCTGGCTCAGGCTGGACAGGACAAGGAGACAAAGGAGAAGAAACGGGGCTACTGGAGCTGGACTCGCAAGAAGAAAAGCAGTGACAGAAAAGTGGAGGAAGGTGCTGTTCGTCTGGCGCAAGATGGACAGCAGTAAACTATCCATCCTACACCCCCCCCGCTCCCCCCCCCGTCTCTCTTCCCCTCTTTGCCCCCCTCCCCTGTCGCCTTCTCTCCCTCCATCCCTACACCCTCACCCCGTCTCTCTCCCCTTCCCTCTCCCTCTTCCCTCTCCAACCCCCCCCCCCATATTCCCCCATCTACCCTTTACTCCCCACCCTACCCTTTACCCCCCCCTCCCCTTCCTCCCAACCCTCCCCCCCTCCCTCCCTCTCTCCCACTGTCTTTCCCCCTCAACCCAGCCGGTCGGCAGACGCCGTCCACCATGAGCCGGGTTCTGTTCAAGGTTTCTACCTCTTAAAAGGGAGTTTTTCCTTGCCACTGTCGCCAATTGGTTGCTCATGGGGGAATGTTGGGCCTCTGTGAACATTGTAAAGAGTACGGTCTAGACCTGCTCTCTATGAAAAGTGCCCTGAGATAACTTGGCACAATATAAATAAAATATCACTATCTTTTCTCCTTTCTTGTAAATATTAATAAAAAACCAAACTCTAAAACAACCGGTTAAACCCATTTCTTTGTGCTGCTTTCCATTTGAGTTAACTCTGGGCTGTGTATCCTCAGTTATTTCTTCATGTCTGGACCTCAACTACAGCTGTGATATCTTCCGATATCAATTATCAGAATGCAGAAACTTCATCCACAGTTGAGCAGGCTTTATTGCAGAAACCACCATTGCAACATTAGGATATTGTGTTAAAGTACTATGCAACCTGTATCACGACATGTCACAGCACATACAAATGTGAATATTTAAAATTTAACTTACATATTTTTTTAAAGCGCTTTCATCGGTGTGCAGGAAATAGTCAGAAAAATGTCCACAGTGTTGTTCAGTCTGTTGTGCACTCTAATGCTATTTGTGTACAACAGAACCACTTACGTTAAGTGCTTTGAAGATGCATGTAGCTTTTGTCTGAAATAAGAAAAGCAAAGAGCTTATACAGGTATGTATATATTAAAAAAAAAAGTGCATATATTAAAACGTTCAAATGATAATTTTCAACACTGCAAAGTGTTTTTTTTCTCTGGATGATATACTCTCCCTCCTTACTCACTCTTTTGTAATATAGATCATTTTAAAATTAAAGTTCATTTTAAAAGGAGATGAGTCAAAAAGGTATTGTACAATGCATAAAAATTTAAAACGACATTCTGTATATGACATCAGGTGCCTTGTAACTTTGTCCAATACTTTAGAGAAAAATGGCTTGAAAATACATATGGTAATAGTCGAGGTCGCTCTAAACAGGAATGAAAATTTCAGCAAACCTGCGAAGGAAAGGTTTTTATGAGTGTTTGAATATGAGGGAATTACCGAAGTGCTAGGATGCATCTTGATTTTGGGAGCTGATTTTTCCTTTCATTTGTTCAAACACTGCATAGTATAATAGATTGAAATGTATGTGGTCACACAAGGTCAACAGGAATCTATTGAACATTTCAGCGATTGTATTAAGTAAATTAGTTTGTAATGCTTTCAAAACAACAGGGATGGGGAATTTTCCATGTCTACAGTGGCTTTGTTTTTTAAAAGGAAGAAGAATCTAATACGACTTTCAATTCCCTGAGACATATTTAAAAGTAGAATGTTTCAGGAAACCTAGTAAGACCATGTTACATATGTGAAGGGTTATTTTTATGTGTTTTTATATATTATCTTGTTATGAGACTAAAAGAAAGTGGCTTGTGGTGCTTATTACACTCAGGTGCTGGTACTAAACAGAGGTGTTATTCTGCAAGGAATGCACCCAAAGATATATGGTTGTCTATATGTGACAAACAACCCCTTATATGGAGGCGGCATGACAGTTTGAGAAACTGTCCTGGGTGCTGTGTAGTGTCTTGTCTTTTACTACCACTTTTTCTACAGATAAGTCGTTAAATGGGGAGAGTCAATCATGTCCAGGACTTTTTTAACTAAAAATTTTTCGTTTTTAAAAAAAAATAAAAAAAGATGCTTTGCTAGAGAAAAATATAGACAACTGGGACGCTGAGGACAACGAGAGGCCTCTTTAAAACATCGGTAAGCAGAAGCTCGTTTAAACCAAAATTCAGTATATCGGAAAATTCTAAAATAACGTTGTACTGTGTGTCCCAATTGTCGACTATACAGCTAAAATTAAGAGGATTGAGATTGCTTAAAACGCGGTCGGAGGAAGAGTCCCAGGGTTATTAGTACACCGAGTGGGTGCCTCCAGGGAGGCTGTGATCGGCGGAGGGGTCCCCGGTGACTGACAACCGAGGGGGGGCCGCCGAGGGAGATCGATAAATCAACCCTTGTCATCAGATCTATGATCTGATGAGAAGGGGATCTCCTTAGTGAATGCAAACCCTTTTTTCATAAAAGAACTGCAGAATCAGTGAACTTTTGTACATATCCGCTAAAATAAAAGGGGCAGGTTCGCAACGCTTAAGCGTGTCCAGAGCCATTGCAGGACGAGGCACGGTAACTCGTGTTCAACAGAACCGTCTGCAGGGAAGGCGCGGCGCTAAAATAAGGTTGGTAGTCAGGGACTCCCTTGGGTATACCCGGACTCGTGGGGGTCTAATCAGCCAGTCACGAGGGAAGGAAGAGCCCTAGCACTCAAGCTAAAGATAAGAAATAATAAAGGACCGACCCGGCTAAGTGCGGAAATCCTCGATAGCAAAGTCAATAAGTCTATCAATGAGGCGTCGATGAAAAAGTCGTTTAAAGGACCAGGAGAGCGAGCGTGAAGCGGCGATCTAGGATAGTTCACTGCAGAGTGTTTAGATTTAGCAGTTGTTATCTTTTGTGTTTTTACCCGTAGGAGGGGTTGAGCTTGTGATCCCTAAGCCGTTGTCAGAAATTCCATATTGGAGCAACCCAACGGTGGTCTAAGAGACTGGGAAATTGACTTATTTGGGAAATTGTGTAAAATTGACTATGATAAAAGTGGCCAACAATAAAAGGGCTTGGTAGGTACAACGGTGTCTCTGTTGAAGTTTTGTCCAGGTGTGTGAACTGCAAAGACGTGTGGGGGTAACATAACGGTGATAAGAACCACGCCACACTGTAAAAGTGTGTGTGCAGTTCAAAGGGTCAGTGGATTGGGTGTTATGCCATGCACACTGACTGGCCGTTGGGGAGGATAAAAATTCATTTTTACCCAACAGATAGTGAGAGGACTGGTGAGTAAAACAATTTACATAAATGTAAGTGCACCACACCACACAAACATGGATAGATAGTTCAATAGGGAGTTTTCAGATGGGGGCTGTGGTCCTCAAATTGTAATTCTAATGTTAGAACAACAACAGCTAGAGCAGTGGAAACTGATTAAAAGACAGGTGCTTAGTGGTGAAGAACTGAAGATAGACAAAAAATATGTAAAAAATGTCATGAGATGTGGGAGGAGGTACAGGACAGATTGAAGGCAGAGAAGAGGGGAGGAGGCCTACTCCGTTTCTTCTCTTAATTAGAGACAGAGGCTAAAGAGATGCTAGAGGAGCATGAGAAGAGCAGTCCTTCACTCTTACAGAAGAGTGCATGGAGTAAGGAGCGACAGAAAAAAGATAAAAAGAGAGCTCTGTTACACAAAATTGCATTAGCTTGTGGCGCATTGTTCCCTGAAAATAATAAACAGACACAATCAGCCCCGTCCTCACCTGCAGGGAAAGGAGCTCAAGGTTCCAGCTCACTTTACCCAGTGTTGAATATTAAAGGGGAGCCAACTGCTCCTCCACCTCCTCAAATGCCAGTCGTTTCAGTACAGGGAGTGTTAGACGTGAAGGACGAGTCTGACGAGACTTTAGACAGAGCAACAACAGAGAGAAATAGACTAAGAATGATAGAGCTGCTAACATTAGAGGAAGACATTCAGGATACACAGAGACGCATGCACACCCTAGCACTGATTAGAAGGGAAGAACAGAGAAGAGACCCACGGAGAAGGGGGCTATCTACCACTGCGGCACCGCTCGACAGTGGTGTTTGTCTTATAGACATAAATCAACCGGCTCAGACTACACTGCCAGCGTGTCCCGGCGCACAGACACTTCCAGCACGCTCTACACCAGGAGAGGCAGAGATGCTTTCAGGTCTTCCATTCATTTCTAGAATGCAGAGAGAGATCGATCCACCACTCATACATTTCAGCACACTAGCTACCGGTCAGATAGAGCAAGTTGACAAAAGGGAAAAGAAAATAATTATTACATCCATTCCTGCAGCATGGGGGAAGACAGGAGAGGGGGGAGGAAGAAGACGCAGTCCACCGAGACAGAACTTAGTGGATCATAGGACAGCATAGAATGTCAACCAGTAGAAATCCTCGGTTAAGTGTTACTTTCACCAGAAATCAGGAGCCACCGCTCAGCATTCCTATTATTTACGCTCTACAGCCAGACCTGCAACACAGAAAAAGGTAATACAGTAAAAAGCGCATATGATGCCATTAGTAGCCAGTCCAGCAAGGGGGGGGGGGGTTTATCAGCCCTTTTCCTTCACAGACATGAATTGTTTGGTGGAGAAGCTACCACCGCCCACCTCAGGAGGGGGACCGTGGATGAGACAATTCTGCCAGCTGACTATGGGTTATACCTTAGCTTTGGCAGATTGGAGGGCCTTGTTGGGAAGACAGGTGGGGGAAACATGAGGTGTTACAGGTGGAGATGATTTCTCACACTGCTCAGTTACCACAAGAAACACCCTTTGCTAGATATGCCACAGCCATAGGAATTGCGAGAACTAAATATCCAGTGTCTCAAGGAGCAGTACACTCATTAGTGTTTAATATAAAAATGATGAAGATGTGCCTCATTTTTGCTTAGGGGACAGTGGATTGACATGGCAGGAATACATCCTGGCCAAGATCCACTTCAAACAACACTATTTAGAAAAGCAATAATGGAAGGCATGCCTAAGGCTGTTAAAACGGCCATGGAGCTTAACCCTGATATTCCGGGATGCGACTCCGAGAAGTGGAAGAAACATTTGGCACATCATCTAAAAAGTCACAGAATGAAAACTGATGTTGAAAAAACGGAAATTAGCAATAATCAGTCTCAATTGGTGAAATTACAATTAGATTTAGGCAGAAAACAGTTCAATACTGACAAGAAACAACCAAAACAAATGGTACAACAGGCGGATTTGTTTTTTGATTCCCCTGATCTGTATCCTATGCCTGACCGAACACTAGCCGCACCATCATCATCAGATGGTGATGAGGGGCGGTTTGGTGGGGGGGGCGGAGGCCACAGTAGGGGCAGTTACGGTGGATTTAGGAGCAATCAGTGGTCTCGCCGTCCACATCCACAAGATCAGTGTTAGGTCTGCGGACAAGGTGGACATTGGGCTAGGGATTGCACCAACAGACCACAACAAGGAGGCATGCAGGCAAACAGTGGGGCTGCACATCAAGCGCCCAATGCCAATGTCGTGCCAGGGGGTCCGTTTCCAAGCATGTACCCTCGTGATCAATATTGACGGGGCCCGGGAACACCAGGCCATGTGGGATTGGCGGACCCCTACATGGTTATGGCTGTAAATGAAGTTGAGCTGCCATTTCTAGTGGATACTGGAGCACGTTATTCAACACTCACGCAGTGATACGGCACCTGCAACCTTATCAAATGACTCTGTACATGTGGTCGGTTTCTCGGGAAAAAATGAAGCTCTGCCATTAACCAAGCCGTTGACTGTTCAGGTGGCTAGTCAGTCTTTCCGTCATCAGTCTGTCAACTCTACATCATGCCCCGTCAACCTTATGGGACGAGATATGTTGGTTAAATGTGGGGCGTCCAGCAGTGCAGCCCTGATGGAATAATAGTCACATTTCCTAATGGTGTCTCTACGAACTGTTTCTTGCCATCGATCTCCACCACCTCTCACATGATGCTGGCTGCAGACGTTACATCTCAGGTTGCAGTGTGGGCAGACATCTACTGGGCTCAACTTCTGCCTGAAAATCCCCATTCGAACGGATTGCTCTCGCTGTTTACTCAGTGGCGCCCCTGGCTGCATGCCTTAGAGCCCTATGCTTCACCAACCGACCCGTTTCAT
Organism: Xiphias gladius; assembly: GCF_016859285.1. Lineage (NCBI taxonomy): Eukaryota > Metazoa > Chordata > Actinopteri > Istiophoriformes > Xiphiidae > Xiphias > Xiphias gladius. The sequence continues at coordinate 11,303,684 of NC_053407.1, read as the reverse complement.
GTCACTCTGTATTATGATCGTGGTTGTAATGAGGTTTACCAGCAGGCTTTTTATTCTCAGGTGGAAGGTCAACATTGGCACATTGACTCTCCTTTTGTCTTGGTGGGACCTGAGGGCGTTGCCGACCTGGTAACTCTCACCCCTGATCGAATGTTGTGGTATGGAATGAGTGGAGAGGCGTCGACTCATGTTACTCTGATGGTACACGCCGACCACCAGGCAAAAGATATGTGTAAGAGGTTGGCTGCTGTGATTGATTGGCAGCCAACTCAGATCCCTGCATTGTTCTACAGCCCCTCCTTTAAGTCTTATAAAATCACTCACCATACTACTGACATTGTTGAACTGGAACATAGACATGGTAGAGAAAAGACTGATCATGAATTTGCCATTCTTATGCTTGACTCTCTCCCATCTTCTCTGTGGTCATCAGGTCCCAATGACGTGGGGTTTTGTAAATATGCTCACCTATCACCTTTCAATATAATACATCCCAGCCCATCTGGCAACCCCAGTATAGACACAAATCAGAGGCAGAGGAAGGTATTGCTGACACAATTGAGGGATTATTGAAAGCAGGGGTAGTGGAAAAATCACACTCATCCTGGAACATGCCCATTTTACCTGTCGAAAAGAAAGGAACAGGTAAATACCGCATGGCACATGATCTCAGGAAGATTAACTCCATTATTACTACACCTACTGTCCCTGTACCTAACCCCTACACGGCCATGTCTGCTATCAATCCACAACATCAATGGTTCACATGTATCGATCTGGCCAATGCCTTTTTCTGTTAACCATTAGCAGAGGACCTCAGAGATATTTTCTCTTTCACATACAAAGGCAGAAAGTTGCGCTACACTAGACTACCAAAAGGGTTTGTTTTATCAGCAGGCATCTTTAATCAGGTACTCAGACAACAATTGAATGATCTCATTCTACCACAAGGTGTAGTTCTGATCCAGTATGTTGATGATTTGTTGCTCGCCGCTCCCACTGCTGATCTTTGTTTGAAAAGTACCAAACAATTACTAGGTCACCTACACCACATGGGTTTCAAGGTTGAGCATAACAAATTGCAGTGCTGTCGACAGTCTTTCACCTTTTTAGGCAGGCCATCTCTGCCTCAGGAACTTCTGTCTCAGGTACATCATCGCTCTGGCGATTCTCCAACACCATAAACCTGTCACGGTCAAAGACAAGTTATCATTTTAGGCCTAGCAGGTTTTAGCAGACATTTGGTTCATTCATTCTGTGATCTCACGCCACCTCTAGGCGCCATGGTAAACGCTCAGGTCATGCGCAATCTCACCGCTCTTCTAACCTGGACTACAGAATCCGAAACCGCTTTTATTAATCTGAAACAAGCGCTCTCCCAGGCGGCTGATCTCGCTGTTCCTGACTACTCTTCTCCGTTTTTTGATGTTTCTGTAAAAGCACATACGGCCGATTGGCTTTTTCCATAAAAATGGGGAGCTAGACAGGTATTGATATATGCGAGTGCAGTGCTTGATCCCACACAAGTGAGACACCCACCATGCAAAAGACACGAGCGGTGTAGCAAAACTTCTACAAAAAACGGCACACATAGTCATGGGACATGCACTGACAGTATTAACAACGCACAGCATAGTTGCATACGTCAACTCAGCCACATTTACAATGACCTCACTGAGACAGAACAGGTTAGAAAAGCTCCTAGGTGCAGCTCACATCACATACACTCATGAAGGCATCAACATGGCAGATAGTATGACAGAAGGCACACCACACATATGTGAGGACAGGGTTCAGAGAGATAACAAGCTTAGACCTGATTTGAAAAGTGAAGCCATAAAAGATGCAGACGAAGACCTGTTTACAGACGTGTGCTGTTATAGGCACCCAGAGCTAGGATTACAAGCATCATATGCAGTGATCAGACAAGGCAAAAGTGGGAGAATGGAGACTGTGATATCAGAGAAAATGCAGGGAAAAGTATCAGCACAACTAGCAGAATTAAAAGCTGTAATAGAAGCCTTGAAACAAGCAGAAGGACAGACAATAAACATTTTCACTGATTCAGCTTATGTGTCAGGAGCAATACATGTAGATCTAGGGCAATGGCAAAGAGCAGGATTTAGGACGACAGTGGGAACCCCGATTAAACATGAAAAAGAAATGCAGGAACTAGCAGAAGTACTGATGAAACCAAAAGCAGTAGCCATCATTAAATGTAAGGGACACGACAAGGCAGACACATTGATCGCTAAAGGGAACAATGAGGCCGATAGAGTAGCCAAACAGACAGCTGGCTACAAGCCACAATTCATGATGTTACAAGCTGAGCCAGGTGTAACAGAGATGTTGCCAAAATGTGATGTAAATATGTTAATAAAAGACTAAGCCAAAGCTCCACCGTACGATATATCTGTATTGAAAGAAAGAGGAGCAAGGAAACAAGATGATCTATGGAGAGCACCAGATGGTAGACCAGTGTTGCCCAGGAATGGTGCCTGGACCAGGAGCAGGAGTAGTGCAGACTCCCAGCTCGACCAAAAATTAGATATAAGCCGTATTTCGACCAATTAACCACTCTTATCTCAGCCTTCTCTTCGGTATTACGACATCTCACCAGAAGGAGGAGACAATACACCACACTCGGCTGAGTGGGTGTATCTGAAAGCCATCAAAAGAAAGTGGTCAGAACCAAGGTGGAGAGGCCCCTTTGAAGTGGTTAAGCTCACATCTTGCGCTGTCAGACTCAGAGGAAAGGGGACACTTGGTTTCATTGGAATAGGTGTAAACCTGCTGAAAACCCAAAGCATAGTTTGACTGAAGTTAGAAAAGCGTTGAAAGAACTGTCAGCTGATTCATGCCCCACAGAAACAGAAGATACATAAGAAAAGAACGCATGAGAGTAGGGTTGAACTTATTTGCCCCGGAAGAGGTGCAGACTTTTCCTTGGGTAAACCGAAGTTATTAGAATCATTCTTTACCAAATTGATAACTACATATAAGGGCCTCCAAAAGGTTAAACATTTTGCCAGAAGACAGGAGGCCTGAATTACAGTGGATAGCACTGTGGTTCCCTCCATTGACGCCTATTAATACCTGTACCGCTTGTTCTAAAAACTTCAGATCTCTAGATTAGATAGAATGTATACTAATATCGACCTATCTTCTTTTGTGTTAGATCTGTGGTAGATAGCGTGCTAGTGACTTAATACGGCCAGAAGAGTCAGTCAGGCAATGCATTAATCCCCAGAGGGATCTATTATTTTATAGAAGTGTGGCTAGCTGGTTCTTTAATATATATAGGAGAACCACATTATTCTTAACCTGCTTTGCAAATAGAGAGGAAAAAAAATTGTTTAGCATCACTATTTTATGCTATTTTAGGCAAGGTATTTTTATTGAATAAAGTATACATTATCATGTATGGTTTCTGGAAGACCCTGTTGGGTCTCTCCCTGATTATAATTGCCATTGTCTTATCTCTGTTTGGTTGGGACAGTATGGGAGACCACGGAAACCAGGAACAGGTGCTATGTAAAAGACAGTATGTCAACTAAAAAGGTAAGAAACCACAAGAGTGGTGCCTAAACAAATACGGAGGCATCGAGCTAAATTACACATTAGGAGATAACACAGGGTGGATATTCGATCTGTGCCAAGTAATTGATTGCTATGGTCAGGACTCCAAATGGAGGGGCTACGATCTTTATGTCTGCGACTCCTATTCAGGGGGACCATCGACAGCTGACGACGGTTGGTGTCCTCATTGGGGTTGGGTGTTGTCAGGGACAGCGCCCTTTTGGAAAAAGGACGGATATATCACCGATCGCCCTACTTATAGTAATACCCATTTAATACAGAAGGGGATAGGGTTAAGCAGGATGGGTAGCTCTTCATCTACAGGGGCAAACCCATTGATGCTCACCCTAACGGCGCAGGATAACTCATACAAAGATACTAGGCGAGGTAGTTATTGCAACCCGCAGGAAGTAGATGCAGTATATTTGATTTTAGGGGTTGATCAATCAGGAACTGATACAATGGGTCTAATTAAAATCAATATGTTAGATCCTCCACCTCAAACACCTACTTCCATTCCACCCACGGTTGAGAGACCCACACCCCTACCGGTGATCGATGAGAAAGAAGTGCTGAAAATAGATTTGACCAGAATAACAGGAAAGGATATGGTCAAACTAGCTACAGGATACACAGACAGGAATATGTGGTTGGATTGGATGGCAGGGCCTGCTAAAACATCAGATATTACAGACTGTTTGGTTTGTTCTTCAGCCCGACCTATCCTTAAATTAACGCCTGCCCCTTTATTAATGCACAAAGACAGACAAGGGTTTGATTGTATGTTAGCTTTGCACATGTCCCCTAACCCAGAGAATTGTACTATGCTGTCCCAGCTTTTTCCTGTTGTAAAGAACTTCCACCTGTCTTTTCACCACAAGCGGGGAACTACACCTGTCTTAGCCGTTTAACATCCGGCAACATGACAACTTACACTTTCATGGGTAATGTAACTACAACCTGGTGTTCACTTACCATAGATGTTAGTGCTTGGAGGAAGATGTCATCTCTTAGTTGGTCCAGAGCTGATCTGTTCTGGTGCTGTGGGGGGAAGACTCTGTTCAACTACTTACTTCCCGATTGGTCTGGAATTTGCACTCTGACTAGGCTGTTAGTTCCAGTACAAATTCTAGGAAGAAATCTTAAGAACCAAATGCAACGCCATTACCAGAAGCGTTCCACAATCGAGTTTGATTGGATGTCCTCTTCTCCAACTTATATTGACTCCATAGGTATTCCTAGAGGTGTACCCACGAACATAAACTGGCCAACCAAATTGCAGCAGGATATGAGTCTGCACTGCGTTGGTGGTGTACAGTTAATAAAAATGTGGATCGCATCAATTATGTGTATTATAACGTCCAACGCTTTGGGGAAATTTTAAAGGATGCCATTGGGGAACTGTCAGAACAATTAGCTGCAGACTCTCTGATGACTGTGCAAAACAGAATGGCTCTGGACATGTTGTTGGCTGAAAAAGGGGGTGTATGCTACATGTTTGGAGATTAATGTTGTGTGGTCATCCCTAATAACACTGCACCTGACGGATCCGTCACAAGAGCTCTACAGGCCATTAGGGTTTTAAATGATGAAATGGCATCACACACAGGTATAGATGATCCTTTCACTAATGTGGTTGACAGTTGGTTTGGAAAATGGCGCAACCTGGTGGTCTCCGTTGTCTCCTCACTGATTGCTGTTGCTGGAATGCTAGTATTGTGTGGATGTTGTTGTGTTCCCTGTATTCGTTCTCTCTTTGTCAGACTCATCACCACCACCATTGAACGCAAGGCCAACAGCCACCTCTCCCTATCAAATGCCACTGCTGGGAAGAAGGATGAGGATGAAGAGCATCAGACCGTAACGGTGGCTGCCACTTAGATGATGTTGATCTCAGAAGTTATCTGAGATCAAAGGGGAATCTGAAGGGTTATTTTATGTGTTTTAATATATTATCTTGTTATGAGACTAAAAGAAAGTGGCTTGTGGTGCTTATTTCACTCAGGTGCTGGTACTAAACAGAGGTGTTATTCTGCAAGGAATGCACCCAAAGATATATGGTTGTCTATATGTGACAAACAACCCCTTATATGGAGGCTGCATGACAGTTTGAGAAACTGTCCTTGGGTGCTGTGTAGTGTCTTATCTTTTACTACCTCTTTTCTACAGATAAGTCGTTAAATGGGGAGAGTCAATCATGTCCAGATTGAAATGTCCGTACAAGGGAGGCACATACCTGAGGAGTGACGGAGGTCTCAGCCAATAAGAAGATGACCATGCAGACAATGTTATTTACAATGTTTAAACCTAATATCTGCTGGACCAGGGAGAGAATAGACACTCAGACTTCCTGAACTGATGTGAATGCTGTATGCTGCTCAGGGATGCATAGTCTGGTCCAGAGTTCTGTAAGCAACCACAATCTTTAAGACACGGCTGTACTTTAGTAAATTGATGTGAATTTAACTTTTTGCGTCCTGCATACTTCCCTAAACGAATGCGCGAGTCCTGATGTTTTGAAGGATGGACTCAACATATGTCATTATAATGTTTCAAATAATGAGCATTTCACTTGGTAAATAAATGGTTTTCCCTCGGTCTTTCCGCATCCATTTTGGCCACTTCCAGCACCCGTAAGTGCACACGTCTTTCCGTACTCAGCGTTGCCAGATGTACAATATTTGTCGTATTTGTATGATCATTTTGCCTTCTGTATGACCAGTAATGCCAAAACAACCGTAATGTGTGATTCTTTGATAGTTTTGTGACACATAGTAGTTGTAACGACGCTGTGTCATTTCCCATGATCCCACGTTCAGAGGGCCGCACTACAAAGCGAGGTTACTGGCTTATCAGGGTAAATTCAGGAGTCACTTTGTGATGCCAGGTGTAACATCCCGATTAACCCCTACAACAAAAGATGGATAGGTTTTAGCCTTCAAGGTTGGCGATTTGGAGAACCCAATCCACATTGGCGGGAGGATTGTGAGAGGCCCTGCAGGACGGGGTGTTTAGGGACTGTCAGAATAAATGAGCTTACCCTGATGTTGTGTGCCTTGGTTTTGCGCTTTATTTTGCCCCTGACACTTTTATGTTTTCCAGAGGCTGAACATCTGAGCAGGAATACTGGTTGGTTGAAGTTTCTGAAGTTTCACTCTGCAATGTGACATTTACCTTATCTAGCGTGTTAAGATGTATATCAAGAAATGTTCAGATACTTAGATACTCTAAGTTACTGGAAAGGAAAGTTCAGCAAATTTTGGAAACATGTATTCATTGGCCAATTGTTATGTTGTTTTTGCAAGGTTATTGAGGGCCTGTTTCATGTTGCTGCCTATACAGTCAGTGTGGTGGACATGATCTGCCTGATGAATTATTGCACAGCAGGTGGGATTTTGTTCGCAACAGAGCTGAGCTACCTCGACACAGCTTATCAAAGGTAACGTGTGTGTGTGCGATGTGTGTGGCTTAAATAACATTTTGACTACTATGTATCTGATGGTGAATATCTTTAATTCGCTTTCTGACTAGTGAGAATACAATTCTTACTTGGACAAATGGTACTATGGATGTCCAACACGTAATTACAGATAGTAGTGTGGTTTGGTTCAATGTTAAAACGGCTTGCCATGGTATATCAGAATGTTGTCCAAAAAAAAAGTTTGGCTTCAAGGAGAAAATACTTAGGCAGTTTAAAGGTTGTGGGCATATTTTTTCCTCCAATATCATTGGTGAATCATATTTACACAGACATATTAATAAATGTGAAGTCAGCTTGTGAGTGAATGGAGTGAGATTTAAAAATAAGAACCTTAACCACTGATGCAGATTCAGCATCTTTCAGTAGATTTTAATTTAATTTCTGTTTGTCATCACTTCATTGATTCATTTCATTGGCATTCAGTTTCAACAGATATATTCTTTCTAATGTTTGCACTTGAGTTGATTTTTTCATTGTTAGGTTTGGTGGAACCTTGTTTGTTTGTTTCGTTTACCAAAGAATGATCAGAGTATTTTTTGTTTACCAACCACCACCTGTCCTGCATGTTTGAGATGTATAATAAAATATAAGCTGAAGGGAGCCAAAGGAACTGGCTCTGGGCAAATATTCATACTCTATATCAGTTAAATTACTGGCGAGATTTTTTTTTCTGTTCCATCGCCATCAGTTAATGATCAGAACTTTAAACTAAAATGGTTCTATCGTGACTTTCTGATGTCATAGTGATGTGAGATTCTAGAACTCCTTCATAGCCCCAAACACTTTACTTCCACTCAACTTCAACTGACAACCAGTCAACTACGGGTCATCATCAAGTGATCAGCTACTGTCAATCCATCAAGCCGTCACCCACAGTGACAACTTTCCAACAGACTGCACCCCTGAAGTTCTACTTCACAGTCACTTTGTCAAGTCATGGAAAGGAGATATAACTTGAGAACCAGGGTAAGATTTTCTCACTCAGCCAAGAAAAAAGTTGTTTGTCAAACATTTTATTCATAACTGCACTAAAGCAGAGGCCAGTTCACGCTTTCTTCTTCTTCATATTTTGTCAAAAGTCGTAAAAGAACACATTAAATCCTCTTGTAGACAGGAGACTTTTCAAAGAGTTTGACGAATTAATATGCCATGGTCAAAAATAAATTGTGACAATAAATCTCACCAGAAAGAAGCTACAGCTTATGACAACACAGAAATAAAGTGAGAAATACTGCAGCTCAGATATATATGATTTAGAATACAGTGGATACAGGATTGACCATAGACTATCCAGTGATAGGTGGGAAATTGTAGAAACAAACTAAGTATGCTTGAGCTCCATACAACTCACCACATTTCAGAGGGAATTTGATACTTTCTACTCCGCTACAATTATTTGAGAGCTTTAGTTACTATTTACTTTGCAGATACAGATTTTTCAAAAAAAAACCATATGATCAACAAATAAAATATGATGCAATGTTATAGTATATAAATGAATTAAATTAGCTCACCACGACCATTTACAACGGTAAAAAAGCAAATGATACATTATTGCATCGATAACTGTCACCCAATATGACGATTCAAAACTTTGAAAGCAAACCATTCTGCATTTGAGTACTTTTTACTGTATTTTTACTGGTAATAATTCTGTAATTTGGCTTCAGTAAAATTTCAGTACAGGTGTTTTTCATCACACCTGTTTGAGAAAAGGATCTGCGGATCTTTCAACAATGAGGATGGGACTAGTTTTAGCTAAACACTTGTTGTATGTTAATGTCTTTCAGGCACCTCCTAGAGTGAATACTGGGAACACTACCCAGCATTTCAGGCCCCAGCATTATGTGCCACCTGCAGGAGTGCCTCCCAGCTCGGATATGCACTCCTCAGACAAGCCCTTCTTTCTGCTGAAGGAGAAAATCTGAAGCTGGCATCTGAAACGCTAGACTGAAACAGCAGTTTGCCAATCTGCAAGAAGCCAACACAAAACTGCTGCATGAGAATGGCTGCCTTCAAGAAGACACTGGGGAGAAAGCTGAACATGGCCAAACAAAACATCAAGGAGTTGCAAAAGGCTCTAGAGGCCATAAAGGCAGACCAGGATGAGGACAAGAAGAGGGAGAAACTTTGAGAGAGAACGAAAGAACTCTCTTCACTTAGAGAAAGCCTCAGAGTGCTTAACCGAGGAGCATCTGGACATTTTTTCCCAGCTCAGCCTCAAAGAGACTGAACTGAGCGAGCTCAAGAGGTGCAACGCCTGGACGAGAAGTTCAGGGAGGAGCTGCCGAGAGGGAGAGGACAGAATGGAACTCTCTTTCACTTCGTGACAGCCTCAGTGCAGAGAAGGGAGAAGACGGACAGAGTCCGAGATTTCTGGATTAAGGAATATGACCAGATGAAGGCTGCCTTTGAGGGCTAATTAAAAATGGTCAAGTCCATGTCGACACCCAGCAGAGCACTGACCTGCAGCAAGTGCAAGCAGATGCTCAGAGCAAGGTGAGCCAGCTGCAAGAGACCATCACAGAGAAGGACAATGAGATCAGCGCCTTCAGAAGTGAAATTAAAAGTCTCACTGAGGAGCATTTGATCCTTTCGTCCCAGCTGAGCCTCAAAGAGACTGAACTGGACCAGAGCATAAACAGGTGCAACGCTTGAGGAAAAGTTCAAGAAGGAGCTTGTCGAGAGAAGCAGAGCTGGAGAGGAGACAGAAGGACATGGAAAGCTTTGGGCTGAAAAACAAGTTGCCCTGAAGGAAAAGGCGAGCAAAACGGAGAGGAGGAACTGAAGCTTTCATCGTTAAAAAGCATCCACCTTCAGGTACGCTGTTCTTGACCTTAAAAGTTTATTTTGGAATAATGGCTTTTGGATTAGAACAGCTTGTGTCAAATTAGCCTTTCAACGTTAAATAGAAAAATTCTTTCTATTTCTTTCAGGAGCTCACCCTTAAAAAGAAGAAGAGGCAAGGTTTCTGGGGCAAAAGAGGCAAAAAAGCTGCACTGTGGAGGAGGAGGCTGCAGGTTGTTCAGCTCAGGCTGGACATGAAGAGAAAAAGGAAACATAAAAAAAGACAATACTTGGGGCTTCTGGAGTAAAAAAGAAAGAAAAACTACTCTGACAAGGAGGCTTCAGTATGTCTGGCTCAGGCTGGACAGGACAAGGAGACAAAGGAGAAGAGCAGGGCTACTGAGCTGGACTCGCAAGAAGAAAAGCAGGACAGAAAAGTGGAGGAAGGTGCTGTTCTGTTTGGCGCAAGATGGACAGCAGTAAACTATCCATCCTACACGTCTTTCTTCCCTTCTTTGCCCCCTCCCTGTCGTCTTCTCTCTCTCCATCCCTACACCCTCACCCGTCTCTCCTCTCCCCTCTTCCTCTCCAACCTCCCCCCCCAATATTCCCCCATCTACCCTTTACTCCCCACCCCACCTTACCCCCCCTCTCCCAACTCCTCCTCCCTCCCTCCCTCTCTCACTGTCTCTCCCCTCAACCCAGCCGGTCGAGGCAGACGGCCGTCCACCATGAGCCGGGTTCTGTTCAAGGTTTCTACCTCTTAAAAGGGAGTTTTTCCTTGCCACTGTCGCCAATTGGTTGCTCATGGGGGAATGTTGGGCCTCTGTGAACATTGTAAAGAGCACGGTCTAGACTCGTTTCTATGAAAAAGTGCCCTGAGATAATT